>NC_051186.1:116648001-116682566 GCF_013339695.2 Rhipicephalus sanguineus | reverse complement strand
GGCTGGGGCTCAACACTTACTTGCGCATGCGCCCCTAAGTGTTAAAAAATAGTGTCGCTTGCTAGAACCGCCTTTCCTCGCCCGAGCTACGAACCCAGAACCATGCGTTAATAAACGTAGTTCACGCGGACTCCTTCCGGCACGTCTGTCGCAAGACATAACTCGTGACTACGAAAATGGGATCCTTGAAGAGTTGCACAGCATCAAGGAAGGCAAGTGTTCTCTTTGTTTCTAATTGTCAACGGTGTTACCGAAGGTGACGGAGCAAACGTATTTAATGAGCATCATTGGTTCCAGAACCCTACAGCCCTCTGAAATTGCCGGTTGTCCCAGAGCTACCTTCAACCAAGAGCTTCGAGGAACTTAAGAAGACCCTTTGGGACCATCTGTCACCGAAACCGTCGGTCATCGGCAAGCAAGCAAAGTTCCACAGAAGGCAGCGTGTTGAAGGTGAGTCCATTTCTGATTACGTTGCCGAGCTACGGAAGCTAGCACGAACCAATGATTTGGGAAGCGTGTTAGACGAATACCCCCGGCATCGCTTCGTGCGCAGTTTCTTAAAGGGCTCTTGAACAACAACTGAAAATACAAAGAACAATACGTTATTGTCTCCTGGTGTCTCGCCTCTTTACGGCGCAATTCGGGACTCAGCAGTCTCTTCACGTGGTGTCATGAGGAAATTGAGGAAATAGGCTCTCGATTTGTCTATATGTCAGGGATATCAGTTGTGCATTGCATTCCCACCTTGCTTTTCCATGCAGTCGCACGCCCTTTCTGCCTTTTCTCGCATAGCGATCGTGCGCGACCAAACTGATTTTGCTTTGTTTTGTATGTTTTCGACGACACAAGCGCAGATAACGGCGCGTAATAGAAATGCGCGAAATCGTGATAGCCTCAAAGCTTAGAGCTAACATTGTCCGCGTATTTTATGAAGAAATAAGTGGCAAGGAGGATCTCTTGTCTTAGAACTCGGGAGCGGTTTAGGGGCCGTTTAGGACAGAATATACAGCGAGTGTTGTTCACAGTAATCACGAGCACTGCAATTTCGAACATATGCTCTGGCTGTGCTACTTTAATTCGGGGTGAGGATCATCATACAAACCCTCCTGGGAGGTGCCATGCGCTGCATGGAACTCAACAACCAACTCCTGGCAGTCCACAGGGCCCGGGACATCGCCGAGAGGCTCCACCTTCCGGCACCTTCCTGGGTGGAGGCACCTGGCTCAGCTAGCGGAACCTCCAGTCGCGTTTAGCTTCTGCCACTTTTGGACCACAATAAAGTTGCCACTCACTCACTCACTGAGGATAGCATCTCTCACGTTCCAGAAAGCGGTAGAGCGCGCTGTGGCTATGGAGGCAGCGACGAAAAGCACTGTAGTCAACGCCATGCGCATGCAGGTGTACCAGCAGGCGCATTGTAGTGTACGCCTCCTAGTTTACCAACAGTCAACGCCACACATAAAGTAGAGGCGGCTTAGTAGAAGCGTCCAGTCGCAGGCATGTTTTCGCTGCGGGTCGCCGAAACATATCGGCAAAGCGTCTCCCCACGTAAACGACAAGTGCTGTAAGTGCAACAAAAGGGGGCACTTTCAAGGTGTTTGCCGCAGCGCTTCTGACACGTTGCGTATAAAACGCGCCATCAAGAACACTGTAAAGCTTTATCAGTGGTATCGCATTCGGAAGAGGTAGCCCTAAAGGGCGTATTTGCTCCCAGTATTCAGCCTATCATGGTACCAATGAAAATAAATGATGTGGCAGTCTCTAGGGAGCTAGAAAAAGGTACCGCCGTCACATTCATGCCTTTCAAACAATGCCGCGAATTTTTTCATCAGCCAGACTCGAGCCGACAGAAGTAGAGCTGTGCACCTATAGAGGAGTCCAGCTGATCCCAAAAATCCTACAAGTCAAGGTTAAGCACGGCTGCAACACGGTGAGTCTTCCTTTATACGTCGTCGACCAGGAGAGGCCGCCATTGCTAGGCCGGGAATGGGGGTTGGGGGGACGATCGGAGATCTCTATTCGTTCCGCGTTCGTTGTGGCGGTGTTACCTCACAAAAGTGGGAGTTTCGCATTTTTTCCCCGCCGAGAGGAAGACGACAGCCAATCGTCAAGCGGCGAGCTTTCCGGAAGTAGGCGCGCATCGTTTGTCCTCGGCAAGGGGACCGTATACTTCGAAGCGAAGTTTTTCTCGCCTTGTAATAAATAAAGTTGGTATACTAAAACATATTTTTTTTATTCAAAATAAAGTTGCTCTCTCTCTCTCTCTCCAGCTCCAACAGTTTCTCAATCAGCAATAGGTTTGAGTACTGATATTTATTAGTGTTAGCTTTTCTAACGTGGTCGCTAGGTGGTGTCGCGCACGCGAAAAAAAGGCGAAGAGCAGCGGCTGGCGCAGGTTTTCAAATTATCGTCCCGCTGCAGTGTCTGCCTTGGCCCGCGGGTGTCCGATTGTCAAAGGGAGCTTCTGCTGGCTTTTATGAAAGAGCACCCACAGATCGCGATGCCGTCGTGCCCGCTGAGGCCGTCGTTCACTAGCGAGGAGCGAGAGATGTTGCAGTAGCTGGTAGGGCTTTTCAACGAAGAAGTGCCTGCGCGTATGAGCACGACCCAGTGGCAGGCCCATTGGTTTCGCTCGCACCGTTAGTTTCAAGAACCGAAAGCGACTCCGCACTTGCTCATGTCCTCAAACGCATCACGCATGTTAAAACCGCTCTGCCTCTGCTTCGAGAAACGCAGAAAGAAAAGCACCCATCGCAAGCGCCATTTTCTCAAAATCGGCTGTTGCGGCAGCCCCAACCGCCGCATCATGCCGTGCGAAGCCGCTTGTTCGCTCAAGAGAACGCGTGCGAACGATCTCGCGCTCCGTTCGTTTGTAGCAAACAACATGCTCGTTATGACGCTTCATGACGTCAGCAAAAAATATCAAGTAAAAAAAAGACAAATGGCTACCCCCCTCAGAGCGTGCGCCGCCATTACGAACGGCGCAGAACAGAGATCTCCGATCGCCCCACTCGTTACGAAGCGGTATGACGTCACCAAAAACTAAAAGATCAAGCAAAAAAAGTTGTTGCGCCCTCCAAACCGGGGTTTTTTCCGGCTTCGGCCGATCGCGCGCGTCGGCAGGGCGGGCGAACGACGACGACATTGCCTGACGACAATATCCACAGCTGTCGTTTTTCGCCGTTTCTTCCATAGACATTCACACCATGGCTACAGAACAGCGAAAGGATTAATGGATTGCCTCACTGATAGACTTGCTGACTGATCCATCGGCAGCACCATCCACGCGTGCGTTGCATCGTCAAGCCCACCATTTCGTTCTTCGCGACGACCTCCTCCACAAACGCAATTACAACGGCGACGGCCGCCAGTGGCTACTAGTAATGCTCCGCAGTCTGCGTTCTGACATGTGCGAGTCGTTTCACTCTGAAACTCAGTGTGCGCACTCTGGGGTATCGACAACTTATCACCGCATTCGCCAACGGTACGTTTGGCGAGGGATGTACCGCTACGTGCAGAAGTTCGTTCGCTCCTGTATCGATTTTCAGCGCCGCAAATCTTCAACGCACCTGTCACCGACAGGTATGCAACCTCTGCGTTGCCCTGACCGATCGTTTGCCCGTGTTGGTATAGAATTGTATGGGCCACTTCCTTTGACATCCGCTGGTAACCACTGGGCCATCGTTGCTGTAGACCACCTCACGCGATACGCTGAAACTACCGCCCACCTAGCAGCCACAGCACGCGATGTGGCCTCCTCCCTGCTCCGCCGATTCATGCCGCGTCAGGGTCCACGCCCGGAGCTGCTCAGTGATCGAGGTCGTGTCTTCTTGTCGGAAGTCGTCGAAGCCATTCTCAAGGAGTGCCATGCTGTTGACAGCAAAACTACTGCTTACAACGGGAGGTGAATGGCCTCACCGAACGCTTTAACCGTACGCCCGGCGACATGCTCTCCACGTACGACGCCGCCAATCACACCAATTGGAATGTCATTCTGCCCTTCGTCACCTACGCCTACAATACCGCCCCTCGGAGCACTACTGGTTTCCCCCCCCCCCTTTTTCTTACTGTATGGCAGGCACCCGTCGCACACAATCGACACAATCCTTCCATACAAGCCGGATCGATCTGAGTGTGCGCCTATTTCTGCCACAGCCAGATTTGCTGAAGAATGTCGCGAAATTGCCAAGGCATGACGAAGAGCGGCAGAGGAGCCTTCGCGGTGACACAGCCACTTCTGAGCCCACGTTCCTCACTGGAGCACTCGTACGGCTCTCGATTCCTACCACTGCAACTGGCCTGTCTTCAAAACAACTGCCCAAGTACGAAGGTCCCTACCGGTCGCTTCCAGGAAAGATAAAAAAAAAAGGTGTATACTTGATGTTTCCGATTTTCCTGATAATTTTGTATATTGTGCACATATGACTGCACAGCACGAAATCGCAGTTCGTTTTCAAATAAATCTTTTTTGAACACCGGAAAATTCGACAAGTGTCACCGGTTGACGACAACCATGTTACGAAGAGTGCTTTTTCGTAAATTCGCTACCTTGTTAGCAGCTACTGAAGCTATATATTACAAATATCTTTCTTTTTAGCGGAAGTAGAAGTAAAGAGGAAATAGCTATTCCCATTTCATGAAATACTGAGCAAACTATGTATTTTTAAAAATTCACCAAAAACGCTGCGACTTTGAAATACAGTCAAATTTGGGACGCTATGGCTACTTCTGTGACCATCTTAGCTTGTTCACATTTGCAGAATGAATAGGCCTTTATGTGAATAATGAACCTCTGCATTTGTATTTCTCTAATAATTTTCAAAGTAATAACTTTTCATGCTCGGAACACCAAAAAGACAACAGTGCTCCTCGATGCAAGAATCTGTAATAAAAAAAACCCCAATCTCAATTTTGTTCAAAGTCCCAAAAATTATCTCAAACGATTGCAGAATGTTATTATGAAAAAACATGTTGCATGATTTTTATTAGAACAAAAGCAGAAAATGTCAAACATTGTTTCCAGAGCGTGGTGGCTACTGCGTAAAGGACATCTCTAGTAACAAGAAAATACAGTAACGCGTCTTTTTTCTTCTCTGAGCTTGGCTAAACAACAGTAATTATCTATCGCCGGATAGTGGGAACTGTTTTGTAAAGAAAAAAATCGTTCCAATTAAATGCATTTGAGTGGTTTGCGACTTCACGCCAGTGTTAGACATCCCTCAGTCCACAATAGGCGCTTTCATTTGTAGCCTCCTTTTCTTTCATCTATTTCACTTGAGTATAATTCATATCTTCCATGCTAAAGAATGCATTCCCCCCATGCGTCTCTAATGATGTTTTGATGTGCCAGAATTGAGAGATTGGTATAAAAGGCAAGGTCTCTTCAGGAATGGAAATTAATTTCTGGAGAGCGGTCGCCAAGGGGTTTGATTCTTGTTGGCCCAAACGTGTACATTGTCAAACCTTATGTGATCAATGCAGAGTTTAAAAAGAATCGATTACGTGAAAATTGGTGGCAGCAGTTCTGACCATGGACAAAACACGTTTTGTTTGCATTGCATCTGCTTTGCTTTGCATGTCCTTGTATCTCTTGAAGCAGTGCTGGCAGATCTGGTCTCCCTCTTGAATTGAGCGCGCATCCTGCTTCATGACCCTCCGCAAAAGAGAGACTCGATCCGATATCTTCTACACAACGAAAATTCCGCTGCAGCGGAATTTTCTTTTTGTGCACCATGAGGTAGACCGCACAAAAAACTCGGTCATGGCTATAACGCCTACCCCTAGCCACCTTCAGAGCGTAGGACAGTGATCGCACCAAAGTGAAGCGCAATTTGGATGCTTAGCATCTATCTCAGGTGGTGGTAGGCTGACTGGCACAGCCGTGCTCGTTGCTGTCGTCTGCTCAGGCGGGCGTCTATCGCGCCGCCCTTTGAACCTGTCCGCGTAACGCATGCTACTCCGTTTACACGAAGGCGTGTAGCGCGGGCCGCACGATCCGCCACACGATCCGCACGGTGCGGATCCAGAGACCGGCCGGGAGAGAGACGTGCGATGAAAAATGTATCATGCAACCAACGCAATCGACACCCCAGCATTTTCTCGTGCAGAGCGGCAAAGCCTGGCAAACCATGTGTGGTTGTTGTGCTGAGGTTGCACTGCGGTACTCGCCGTTCACCACTGGCGCCATTTGCGATTTCTCATTCTTACATTGCATGATCGACTCAGCTACACAAATTTCGTGTTTAGCTTCGTTGCTTTTATATAAGCGCATTTACTCGAAAAAATTTATCCAGAGGAATGAAAATGTCCGTGCTGCCCGTCGACGAGGAATATAAGTGGTGTCGCAAGTGCATTTAATTGGAACGATCTTTTTTTTTACAAAACAGTTTCCACTTTCTGACAATAGATCATTACTGTTGTTTAGCGAAGCTCAGAGAAGAAAAAAAACATGTTACTGTAATTTCTTGATACTAAAGATGTCCTTTACGCAGTAGCCATCACGCTCTGGAAACACAATGTTTGACATTTTCAGCTTTTGCTCTAATAAAAATGATGCAACATGTTTTTTCATAATATCATTCTGCAGTCCTTTGAGAACATTTCGGGGGACTTTGAAGAAAATTGAGATTGGGGTTTTTTTATTATAGATTTTTGAACTGAGGAGCACTTTTGTCTTTTTGGTGTTTCGAGCATGAAAATTTATTACTTTGAAACTTAATAGAGAAATACAAATGCAGAGGGTCATTATTCACATAAAGGCATATTCATGCTGCGAATATGAACAAGCTAAGATGTTCACAGCAGTAGCCATAGCGTCCCAAATTTGACTGATTTTCAAAAACGCAGCGTGTTTCGTCAATTTTTAAAAATACATAATTTGCTCAGAATTCCATGAAATGGTAATAGCTATTTCCTCTTTGCTTCTACTTCCGCTAAAAAAGATATTTGTAATATATAACTTCAGTAGCTGCCAGCATGGTTGCGAATTTACGAAAACGCAGTCTTCGCAAAATGGTCGTCGTCAACCGGCGACACTTCTCGATTTTTCCTGTGCTGAAAAACATTTTTACTTGAAAACGAGCTGCGATTTCGTGCTGTGCAGTCGTATGTGCACAACGTACAAAGTTATCAGGAAAATCGGAAACATCAAGTATACACCCTTTTTTGATCTTTCTTGGAATCTACCTACCGTGTTGTCGAACGCCCATCTGTGAATTATCTGATCGAACCCATTGAACCATCTTCGGACATGCGCCGTCGAGGGCGCGACATTGTCAACGGGGAGCGCCTCAAGGCCTACCGTTACCAGCTCATAGTGACAAGCTTTGAGGTCGCCAGGCAGCTCCCATTTCGTTCCCGGAGTGATTGTAGCGAAGCCTTGGAACTCTGCAGTGGGTCGCCCTCTTAGCGCCTTTCGTAGAGAACGCAGCTCGTGCTGAGAGTCGGCCACGTCTTGATTGTTGCTGTCGTGCATCATCGCCGAGTGCCCGCCAATAAACGTGTTTACAGTATATATATAAAAAAGGCACAAATAGAAAAAAATGCGGAAGAAAAAGAAATCCGAAGCACCCGACTGGGGATTCGAACCAGCGACCCGTCACCTCCCATCGCTTTGCGTAGACAACTGAACCATGCGCCATACATGCGCCGGCGAAATAACGGCGAGCTATTTATATGCAGCATTTACCGCTGGTGGTACGCATTACTCGGAGGAGCTTGAGCGTGTTTTCTATTACGCAATGTTCCAACATTTTCTTGCAATTTGAAAGCTGCCCTTGGGACGCCCACGACAAAGTGGACCCTTTCTATACGCACTCGTGATGTGGAACAAAAAAAAAAGAAAAAAACACCGGGCACATCATGCGTCAGACGCCACCGTGCGGCAGGAGATGCAGATGGGTCCCTCCACGTGCCACAGTTTCAAAGAAAAAGAAATATCTAAGAGCGTCTGGTTCTCCATTCTCGACACTTGCAGCGCGTTGCTCAAGAACAAAGGCGTAACAACTGTCAAAGTTGTTAGTTAATGTTTCTCCTGTGTATACCTGCGCGTTGTTTTTGGGCGTCCTTCTTTGTGCTTCAGCGGCGCGCTGCATGTATCAAGCTGCTTGTCGTTCTTCGTGTGACTTTCCAATTTTTCGCTATCGCATTCATTGCTTCGCCATTGCTGCGAAACTGTGACTTCTTTATTTACGCGTACGTTTTCACATTAACGTATTTACCAAGCTAGCTAGTTATGAATTGTTGTAAGAGCGGATAGCCAACGATATAACAAAAAGTGACGTTACACCATAGCTGTCATGCTTGGTGATCGATCATGATATCGATTCTCACAATGCGGTTATCTGACGGAATTGTCAATGTGCCTGTTACATTTTAATGTGTTGATTGAGACTGTGACTCACCTGCGGCGCATACCCGCATAACATGAACTGTGGTATGCGAGTATATGCCGCACGTGATTGAGCGAAAATGTTTGATCACGTACGCGACCGCCATTTGTGTTGTTCTTGTCAAGGCCAGTGAATTCTGTTCGTCATACACTGATCCCCTGCTACGCCAATCTTGGTATATTACAAATTATGGAGACGACCAGGAGAGTGCCCACACGTAGGCGGCTGGATAGACAGATAGATATGTAGATAGAAGCAGCCGAATTGCCTTAGATTCGCTAAGAAATATATTGCATTTAATATTTTTGCAGTGTGTTTGGAAAGCGCTTGACAGGGACATTCGGCAGCTTTAGCGTGCTCGAAATGGCGACAATTCTTCACAATTTTGCCAGTGATAATGCGGTTATCTAGCACCATTTGATTGAACGGGTCCTCAGTAGCGGCTTAGAGGACGTGGCTAGCCTTAGTGTCCTCCAACATGTTCAGACCGGTCTCGCAACGCTGAGCAGTGACGTTGAGTATGAACGACAGGCAGCACTTAGTGGTCTTGTATGCACCCGTGACAAGGCCTTCTTCGCAATAATCAAGCCAGGTTGGTTGTGTTGTCACTTCTGTTAGGAACATGTTGACTGGCACTGGTAAGTGTTATCCCCGTGCTTGCAATGTAGGCTAGTGGTCGCCAATGATTGCTGTTCTTGGCTCGTGCGTGCAGTTGGTGGATAGCGATGTCCTACTAGTGGCTAATGCTGCCCGATACTGTCCGACAGTTGTGTACAGTGCTTCGTGAGACTGACTCACTCTTTGATAGAACTGTGTAAAATGGAGTAGGTGTTAGTTCTGGCTAGCGCTGGCCTATTTTTGCTAGTGCTGTCTACTAGTGGGTAATTGCTTGTATGTTCAGGCTGTTGTTGGGTAATGTCCGTTAGTGCTCTCAAATGTTGACCAGCGGCGGCTTTCCATTGGCTAAAATTGGATGGCTGTCGGGTAATGTTGGCTACTGCAATCAGTAGTGATGTTTTTGGGTAGTATTGACTAGCACTGGAACCCCCGGTTGTCCTCTAATGTATCCTAGCGTTGACTACTTTATGAATAATACCGGATCATGTTGGAGTACTGTCATTTTGTTGTGGCTCTTGCTCACGACTGTTGCCTAGTGGCAATGGATATGTGGCGTTTTTTTTTTCTACAAGAGTCAAATTCAGAAAACAAAACTGGGCTAAATTTCACTGGAGCGTAAAACGCGCCTGTGTCTCTTTCGCTTTTGAAACCGTTGTAATCGCCACTCAAAAAGGCAGTTTCGAATCGAAAATGAACCAAATGTTGTACCTCTGAGAATAAACCTGAGTCAGATCTATTAAATCAGCGATGCGTCAATATTCCAGACCACAGCAACCAACCTGGCCGCATCGTTTCATATTCATTTGTGTCCTAGTTGCTTTTCTATCGTGTTTTCGTTCTAGAATTAGTTTTTCTTGGACGAGTTCGTATTTACCTAAGGACATCATGTCGTAGGACAATACTCGAGTATGAAGAGTAAAAGACCAACTTTCCTATTTTTTTGTACCTCTTTATGTTTCTTTTTTAGCTTTGCGCTGGAATATTGTGTCCTTCGTTAGCTCCAAGGCGGTATATTTCAAATAGAAGACAAATGAATTCAAGATATTGGGCACCAATCTAGTTCTTTAAGATAGAAGAAGTGATGCGAAACGGGGCGACATGAAAGTAGTTAAGAAGAGTACTTCAGACAAACACACGACAATAATAGATTCATGTTTGGCGTATCAGTGAGCTCAAGTACTAGGGTTCGATTTGGGGCCACGGAGGCAACATTTCGCTGGGGGCGAGGGGCAAAACACTTGTGGCCTTAAATTTAGGCGGACGGGAAACATCCCCATCTCGTCAAATTTAATTCGCACGCCTCTCCCCCCACATTGGAGTGCCTCATAGGCACACATCAGTTTGAACACTTAAAGCATATATGTTTGTTAAAAAATATTGTTCTCTTCATACGAATGCAAGGAAAGCATGATGACTTTCTCTTGGATAGGTCGAATATTGAGGCGAAATCTATTGTTGATAAAAACGCGTGAACTGCGCGCCTACTTTGTCCACTTCGTCTTTCTGACGTTTTGCTGGGCTAACAAATAGCTGATGTTTAATTATTTTAACCTGCTTATCACGAGCGAATGTAGGTTTGGTTTGTTTTCCCGAAGGCTATGCCCACAGTGTTTCAATAAAATTTGACTGTATTGGAAATGTGATGATCTGTCTGTGTTTCTGGAATGCTGACGAAAACGGTCTGATGGTCTGTGGAATAATTTGTAATAGTGGCAACTTTGGCTTCTCTATAACGGGCAAATCTGAATTCATTTCGCTATCGTTTTTCACTAGGCAACAAAGCCTTTGCTTGAGATATCGGAGCCTGCCGTACAGCTTGGATTCAGCCTGTCACTTGCGTTAAGGCACGCGCGCAGTCGGCCCAGCCAACGTGCCATCCATGGAAATATTGAGCGAACAACCGCCGGTGAGGTTGCCGTTAAATTTTCGTCTAGTCACGTGGTGCTGCCGCAGTGAGGCTCCTTGCAAGCACAGCTGTGATGCCTTAACGCAGCGATCACATCCCGTGACGCCCGTTACTCCTGCTCCACTTACCTTCAGCTGTTCAAGGTCATGGTGGTGCGATGAATGACCTTGCAGACATGGCGTAGCACAGCGTTTACTTAACAATCAAAAACAAATACACGCATATCGACGAAGTGAATGATGATGAGTGGGCGAAGCACTAGGGATGATTCGGTAACCGTGAATTTCCCGTGACATTGCCCACTCGCGCATGTAACTGAGTGACAACGCGTGTGTACAGTTATATACAAGGTGTTTTATTGGTCATACCTCGTACGCCATGTCTGGTTGTGGATTTCGTTTCGCCTTCATTATTAGTGCTTTGCGATCCGTGAATTGTAGAGCCAATGGTTCTTCGATCAGACCTAGCCTGAAGTTGGCAAAAACGAGGTCGCGCGGCGCCGCGCCCGTGAACGATGAATGTTGAGAACATGTGTGTGCTACGCGCGCTCTTTAGACGGGTTTGCGCATGTTTTCGCCTATTGATCGATGCGTTTGTTTTCGAGCAGCTTACGAGCGGCGCCGTGCCGAGTGCGGTCTATATTTAAACCATATGCGCTCTATACTCGCACTGTAGACGGTGTATGCACAGCCGTTTTGCACCTGCCCTTCGAGTGTAGACTACGGCAGACGGACGGACATTGTGATGTTTTAAGGTGCTTTGCCGCCAAAACGCGAGAGCGTACAGAATACACTGCTCGTCCACTTCACCGCGGCGCCGTTCGCGTGAGAACAGCGCAGTAGGGCCGTGAAGAAATGTAAAGCGTGTTCTGTGCCTTTCTTCTGACGGTGGCCGTGAAAATTGTGCACAATCAAGACAGGGAAGTCGCGCTAGTTGTGTTGGCTCTCAGTTGGAGTAGGACCCAATTTGGCTGTTTCCGCTTGCTAGGCTTTAGGTTCTTCGTCCTATGTGGCAACTTGAAAACTCTATTTCATGGTGCCTCTACATCAGGGCGAAAGCTCAGATCTTTATTCCACATGTCTCGGGGTCAAGCACGTTCGACTTCACATCCTTAGAGAGTTCTGGGCATACCCCGTAATGAAGACGAAGGAACGGTGAGCTGGCCAAGCCAATCCAGTGTGCACTGCAGCATAATAGCACATGATTGCTAGCATAAATGGAGACGGGAACGAGAGGAATGTACACGGGACCACGCTAGTACCGTGCTGTAGCCTCCCTGCACGAACGAATGACTTACCCGTGTTTTTAGAAAATATTTATTTTAAAGCGCAAATCCACGTATCTTTCCGGTCATAGAGACAAATAAGCATTGAAGGTATGACCGGCCCCCATACCTCTAAGAACTTTTATTTTACAATGATCATCTACAAGAGAGGCCTCAGCGAGGTTTCAGACCTAACTGGCATTTGTTGGTTGCTGACATATGTGTGTTGTGGTGTTGCAGCGCACTGGAAAAGAATGAGCAACAGATTACATGATATACGCATGCCGTATATTCATGACATAATGAAAAGCTAGTTCATTAGCTGAGCTTTTGCCATACCTATGATTTTGCGAAAGTCAGTATAATAGCCAGTGTCTAGATGAGGAATGACGGAAATATTGTGTACAACTATTGTGCCTCTCCTATGTTAGCTCAAAGAATACACAAAGCGAGGTATCATCTTTCTCAATATATTGAAGTGCTCTTTAATCAATATATGCCATCACATAAATAAAAAAGACTGCGCAAGAAAACAACATATATGTATCCTTGATAAAGTTCTAGCGTTATGCTTCCAACGGCTTTATAGAAATGCCCAATGACAAGAAACTGAACCATAATATAGCTATGCGGTAGCAATAATGTGATAGTAAGCTTTCTGCAGTACTCGAGGAACCTATCAAATAATATTTTTGAAGAAAGAAAATAGAATGCTACCAAAAGCAGAACAAAAAATTGATCAGAAGTTTTGGCAAAAGAGTGATTAGAAAGATAAAAAATTGGAGGACCCTTAAGCTTCGCCTTTACGAGTCGAACGCGGTAGCGAAATCCGGCCTCCAGTGCGCACTTCAACCACTAAGTGCATACTTATTAATGTGTCACACACGCGCGCGCGCGATGTATCTATAACAATAGTACATGTTACCGAAGAGTCGAGACATATTTATCAAAATGCCTCACAGATGGCAGCAATTATCTAGCGTTTGCTGTTTGCTTGATCAACGCCTCCTCTAGAAAGCAGGCCTTGGCTTCATATGTTTTCCGCTAGATGGACATAATTGTCCATTTTTAGTTTTAGAGCTGTTTGAATGTTCGTGTGCGTTTTTAGCGGCGACGGCTGCACTGCCCCGGTCTTTTTCGTCGTGCAAAAAAAAAACGTAGTTTGATGGCCTCGCCAATGCGCCCACAAATCGCCGAATGGGCTCATTTTCGTTGTCACTTCTGCCGAACAAAATGCGCTAAGGAGACTCCTTCTACTACATGAAATTTTTGTAGTATTTGTTTTCCGAAGCAGCTGCAAGTAACACCGTGGCTTAACTGATAAAAGTTAAGCCACGGTGTTACTTGCAGCTGCTTCGGAAAAAATGATGGCTGAGACAGGAACTCCATCATAGAGACTATCCAAGGGTCCTGGTGCTGCTAAGATGGCATGTCAGCGTATGTAAGTGACGCAGAATCATAGCTGGAAACAGACACAGTTCCGTATTCATGGGGAAGAGGAGAGCGGAAAAGAGCGTCGGCATCTGAATGTCGGCGGACTGACCTGTAGACGACACGGATGTCGTAGTCTTGGAGACGTAATGCCCAACGAGTCAAGTGAATACCTGTTTTCGGTCGGTCGAAAGAAACTGCATAAAGACATATGCGACATGATTTTTCCGGTACCTATGTATAGGGTAATAAATAGTGGGGGCAAGGGTAACGATGTTCTCAAACGTGTTAAGAAAATGCAAATTCAGGCGAGCGCAAAATCCTTTTTCTTTAAGTTACATTCGGGCACCTTGCCGGTTCGGACCTTCGTAGAAGAGCGAGGTGTTTATATGCCGTGGGGTTCCGATTGTTTTATCTGCAGAAAGCCAGAAACAATAGATCATGTATTTTTGCATTGTTGGGAAGGGGTTTATTTCTGGGACGTTTTACGGAGAACGCTCAAAAAAGAACTTCCCTTGCATTCACTTGGAATAAGATTTTTACCGATAGAAAATGAGGATGGACTGCCTTTCGATCTAATAATGCTTCTTGGCCTCCATTGTCTATGGCGGGCTAGGATGGCCGGTTTCCACTGCGACCCTGACAGGAGACCTGCACGCGTGCTTTTTCGCGAAAGCATTTGTCAATATGTTGATGTACTCAAACAACAAGACTTTGTCCCTGACTGGCTTTCCAGGGTTGAGCCCCTGGCTTACCTAAAGGAATTTTAGGCATGTAACTAACCATAGGTGTGCACTGCTTTGACATTGCTTCAGTTGTGTCTATTGTTGTATTTTCTGCTGTTATTCCTGTGCCGTGTTATGAAACCGGTAATAAAGAAAAAAAAGTAACACCGTGGCTTTGTGGTAGGACATCTGCATGCCACGGAAACGGCCCGGGTTCGATCCTCAATGGGACCGAAGGTTTTTATTGTTCTTTTTATTTGCATCTTTCTCGATCTTTCGCTCACGGACGATTTTTTGCTCACAAGCGTCGGTAGCGACGCCGATACTGTCGCCGACACCGGCATTTCTGCGACACGAGCTCTCTAACGCTACCGCGTTAAAATTACACCATTTCCCTCTAAATGGGACCATGAGGCGATGCGAAGCCGCAGCACTTGCACGATCGCGTTCCGTTGGCGTTCGTTGGGCATGCTACCGACCTCGCGTTGTGGCACGCGAAGAGGAACGCTACGCGTTAATTCTCACAGGGCGAGTGGGGAACGCGGTCGTCAGGCGCGCAAAGGGGAGAGCGTAGGAGAGGAGAGAGGGGGGACGGGACGAGCATGCGCTAGCGCTGATCTCGGCGTTGCACAGGATAGGGTCACACCATCTAATGTTAAAGGGGATCATGAGGCGATGCGAAGCAGCGTTTCGGCATGTCGAGCCCGCGTTCACGGGCGGAGTGGAGAGGGGGAGGGCAGAGGGGGAGGGTGGAGATCGGAGTGGAGCGGGGAGAGAGTGGGGAGGGGGGTAGAGGGGAAGGGGAGAGGGGAGGGGAGTGGAGAGGGTGAGTGGGGAGGAGGTGTGTGGGGAGGAGGTATGTGGAGAGGGTTTGCGCATGCGCAGTAAGCGTGGTCACGCCGCACATCACCGTCACCACCGGTTTGAGCTCAGCTGTAAGATACTCATCTAATAGAGACAGTGAATAAAGGATAGAGTTGAAAACTGTCAACCGATTGGCGGTTCCGTGAGCGGATTATTTTTGTAGGTGCAACTTTGCATAACTCCAATACAAGAGGCGAAACATTGCTTTGTCTAGCCACACCCGCAAAAAATTATGACTTGATAGGGCATCTAATCGAAACGTGGGAGGCCATGCTCGCCCTCAAAGACCTGGAAGACCAGCGACAACTTGTCACAAGGGCCAAGAGGGCAGTTGAAGCCAGAAGGCTCCTGGACTAGGGAGCCCTCCCACCTTGGGGTATACCGAGCAACGCTCGAAACACTGTTTCGCAAATAAACGTTTATTTCTCTCTCTCTCTCTTTATAGGGCATGACCTAAAATGGCTTGCGATGGGGAATCATATACCGTTGTTTGGTGGAGGAGCTTATTGAAAGAGTTATCCCATCAGGAGGCAAAACGTTGCATGGCATACAGGCTTGACAATTCGCAACCTTCAGAAATGTTGAGTTGATCGAGAAATTTATATCACCCGCCTGAGCAGCTGTACTCTGGCGCGGTATACTGTAGTGAATATTAAGGTAGTAAGCCCTAAAAAAGAGATGAGCCGAGGTAAAGGACGGAAATGCGGTCGTATTTTTTTCTTTTAAGAAAAGTTGTCTTTGAGCGACTGTCGCAAAAAGTGCACGAACGCTTGCGCAGTCGCTGTTGCAGGTAATGACCACAGACATATGAAGTGCAGTTGCGTATTCAATGCGCACCTAAACTCGTATAAACCAGAAGAGTTGTTAATATCAGCAAGATCACGTGTGTATTGGAGTTCATGTTAGATATCGTTGACTTCGGTTGATGAGGATTAAGATGATGCCATTGTTACATTACGGGCTTAAATACAGGCTGATATTCTTACATGCAATTTACGTTGCCTACATCGTATTTACTGAGGTAATCGATAAAAGCACTAGGGCTACATTACAATTCACTCAGCCAAAAGACTAAGGTAGATTTCGTACAGGTCAGTCGACAATGCACGACGTTCTCACTGACATTCAGTTGGTAGACAAATGCGTGTAGTATAACAAACACCTATGCAGGCGACTCCAGCTATCTCTAGCCAGAGTTTAAGAATATTCTGACGCAGTCTACTCCTACATGGAATGAGGCGAAATATTTTTGTGTTTTGCAGATACGCCTATTAAGCGTGTTTGATAAGGTAACAGTCTTCAAGCAGAGAAGCTGGGCGACAAATTCCAATGAGAAACTTCCACATCTCTTTTGAGAAACACCCGATTAGACAGTTTCTAACTCACTATCAATTAGGTATTGGTATTTTAAACTCAAAGCATTTCTTGGCGAATGAAAGACACTTAAAGCTTGTTACCTACCTATCTATCTGTCTAAGCGCCTACGTCTGGGTGCTCTCGTGGTCGCCTCCTCAACTTAGTGTAGACGAAAATTGGCAAATGAGGGCATAAAGGTATGACACACATGGCTGTATGGTCATTACATGAATACCGCAAAAATTATGACGTGTACTTCAAGAAACCCTTTCCTCCGGTCACGTATAGCATGGACCGTGGTATGCATGTACATGCCACAGGTTATTCACACTTTATATCTACACAGGTACGGCGAGAACAGATAATAATTTAAACGCGAAAGCGTGGTTATAGACCGCCATAGGCCGCGTTGACCCGACGAATGCAAAGAATAAAAACGAGGATGCCAAGAGAAATGGAACCCGGGCAGGCATTCCGCGTGTCAGTCAAGTATTTTTCCACAGAGCCACCCCAGGTCTATAAACATCTTTAGAAAAAAAAATCCTATGCAGGCATTCTCTCGGTGCAGCGCCAATGGTGGTTGCAGTGGTGGTTATCCAATTTATAACAAGGTAATGAACATTACTTATGTGTTCCTATGATACAGGCGTCATGTCGGATTAGCATCGACGGTGGGTCCAGTGTTGGCTCCGCGTTTATCACAATCTAATAAACAATACATATGTACTCCCATGCCTAGGCAAGCTATACTCAAGTGTTGCTCGACATCCCAAGCTAATGAATGTTACGTGTGGTATTCACATCATCCACCTTTGCGTGCACTTCGTTTCGATAAAACTGGCACCTGTGCTCTAACGTTAGTGCTGACGCAGTGGCAGACCACAAGTTACCCTTTCAATGCCAGTGTAGTCGACAAGCCTGGTAAGGCCATGATGTACAGCCGCGGCCACGTCTGCGTAGAGCGCGCGTGCAGCCGGTTTTGGTAGAGTTACGGTATATGCTACCTTTAGCTATCAGAGTTGCGCGTAGGTCCGGCTAGCAACCATAGCTATGCGGTGAAGTCGCATTCCGTTTTTGCAGGTGACATGCCTACCGTGTCGCTGAATAACATGTCTGGCGTGTCGAAGGTCAACGATAAACATTGGCTGTCCATGACTAGTGTTAATTCCGTTCGGTGCAGCGGCGGTGTCGCAAAATGTAAAAATTGGCCCGAGCGTCACCTTCTCCGCAATGCATGGTTGTCAGCGGCGTATGAAAGACAGATGCGCAACTCTACTACCTCACGGTAGCATACACAGTAATTCTAGGTTTTTTCTCTCCGGAGTGACACCTTGAGGATGTTTCGGGCTCTGACGTGGTGTGTCGGGAGCATGCGCAGCCTAGTAGTCAGGCTGACCACGTCAGAGCCCGAAACTGCCTCAAGGTGTCGCCTCGCAGGGCAAAAACCGGCTGCTTCCGCGCTCTACACAGACGTGGCCGCGGCTGTACATAAAAATATCGATGTAGCTTTTTATAACGGCATGCAGCATGAAGCATAGGACGGCCAGTAATCTTGCTGTCAATTGCGCAAACTGTGGTTGCACGCCACGCTTTGACCACACAAAAGCTTTAAAAGATGCAAGAACCAGTGCACCAGGGATATTTTTGAGGCCCACGTGATTCACACGCACAATGGCGCATATATAAGCTTGGCTTCCGGAGACCTGCTCAAGAAAGAGCATGAGTATGTTAATATTTGGCTAATCTTTGCGCATGTGCCATTAAGAGTGCTTTCCTCATATCATTTTTGTTTTGGTTTTTGCGAGGGTATATATTCCGCTACGGCAAAATCAAAGATGTTAACGCGTGGTCTTGTCGCTTCTATATCCCTTCTTAGCGCTGTTCTCCAGATGTTAAGTATGTACCAACTAGCTCGCATTAACACTATATTAGCAGAGACGTAGGGTTCCATCCATCTTCTTCACCAACAGCATGGTTGACGGCCACGGACTCTTGCACCGCTGGATCATGTCGTAGCGTAACATTTCGTCGACTTGTTTCATTATGGCCTCGCGTTCTGGCGTTGAAACTCGGGCTCTGATGGAGTGCTCTGGCACTTTCATCTGTTACGATGCGACATTTTGCAATTGGCGTCTGTCGAATTCTTGACGACGACGAAAATAAGCTCTTGTTTTGCAAAAGGAGGGTTTTGAACTGTCCTTGCTTATGCTTAGGGAGGCTGGGATGGACGTCCAGAGCTGGTTCAGAAGCTTAGTTCGTTAGAGTAGGCTCGGAAGTGTCGGTGAGGGCCAAAGCACTGGTGAGTATGAAAATTTCATACTTTCGTTCACGTGCTTGTACTCGTTGCTGAAATTTGTGAGCCTCACTGTTACTTTCTCTCTCCGCAACTTGGCTATTCCGCTTGCGACGCAAACCTCGCGGTTAATGAACTGGTGTTGGTCGCTTTCAACGACGCCTTCCAGGTCAGCTAATTTCTGAGTCCACCGAAATTGATGACGCCCGAGTTAGGGGGAATGGTCGCCTGGTCTTCCAGTACATTGAAGGCGTGCTTTCTGCGCGGCGTGTACGGCGGTACTGTTTTGTCTGTGGATAGTGTTATCGACTTCGATCTCAGGTCGATCATCTTCCATGGACGTCTAAGAAATCCATGCCAAGGATGAGATTTCTCGAGCAACGCAGTATCGCTGTGAAACTTGCGGGATAAATGTGATTGTGAATGAAGACTTGCTGTGCAACTTGCCGCCGGCGTGGCCGGGTGACCTCCGGCTCTCTGAATTTCGGGGCATTCCCAAGTGGGCTGGACTTTCTTCAACTTCGTGGCGAACGGTCCACTGATGACAGAATAGTCGGCTCCGGTGTCGGCAACAGGTCTGACGCTGTGGGCGTCCATAAGAACGTCGAGCTCGCTAATTCGTCGTCTTGCGTTACGGTTAGATTGTGGCGTCGGATAACGGCTACGTCGGTTCGTTCAGCTGTCTCCACGTTGCGTCGTCAGGTCTTCATCGGGCCGTGAGGTTTCGACGTCAGGGTTCCGTTTGGCTTGCGGCGGATTTTTAGATTTCGTCGCGGCGTGGTCGCCGGTGGCGGAAAATCTTCGCTCTTTCATCGTACAGCAATAGCACCTGCATCGGTTGCTGCCCTTGGTTTTCCTGATAAGGGTTGGGCGACCGCCCCGGGTTGGGCCAGTGCGCGGCCAGCGGTGCGGCGAGATATAGCAGCCCGGCGATGGTGAACGGGATGGACGCGTCGTCATCGTTACCACTGTGCTCCTGTGATGTAGTCGTTGTCGCGAGGTCGCTCACCACGCTGCAGACGCGGCGAGTCGACGGCGAACCAACGCAGTCTCATTGCACGTGTGGCCGGATGCTCCGCAGTTGTAGCAGAGTGGGTGGTTGTTGGGGACACGCCAACCGGCAGTCTTTCTCGGTGCGTAGCATCGGTCGACATGTGAGAGGAATGGCGTCCGTATTGGCGGCGGTGTCTCGTGGTGTGGGGTCTTGACGTCGGCATGGAGGGGGGGGGGCATGACGACGGACTGCAGCAGCACAGCTGATAGCTTGTGGCTATGACTGTGCTGGCTGAGGAATACCACAACACTGCTGGACTTTCTCGCGCGCTACTTGAGCAATCGACGTCAGCTCACACTGCAAAAGGGCGCTTCCGGAGGCCCTCTCGCGCGATTGCTCGGATAGCTTCGTGCATGTCGGACCCAAGGACTTGAGCAGCTGTGCTGTTTGGAATCAGGCGACTACTGTACTGCCGGGTGCGCATTTCTAGCGTCTTCTTCTGCTTGATTCTGCTAACGTCATTCTGCTTGACTCCTCGCATGAAGAAGCGAACTTTTTCTCTTCGGACATGTGAGTATGTGCGTGGTGGAACAGTCTGCTCATATCTTTTGCGAAGAGTGCCACGTCTTCATTTGGCGGCTTCACGTGGGTTTCGAGCACAGCCTCGGCCCACTCCTTGCTGATGACGCTGGCCAATGTTGCTAGGAACCTGGTGCAAAAAACTTTCCACGTTTTTATGGTTTACTCTTCGTTCTAGAACCATGTCCCAGCTATGTTTTCCAAGGCGAAGTAGGCATGCCGTCACTGCTCCAGGCGAAGTAGGCATGCCTTCACTGCTCCAGGTGTTGAAAACAGCCGCCCGGTAGTTCGCTTCGAGCCAGCTTTCCGGGTCTTCCAATGACAATCCACAGAAGGTTGGCGGCTTCTTGGGTTGGTGTAGCACGACTGTCGTGGCTATAAGCACAGTGGCTGTCATCGTTGCCGCAGTCGTAGCCATGGTTTTGGTCTTCTGGGTCTTTTCAGGTAGGGGCCCGTACTCTGGCGGTAGACCTTGTTTCTTGCGCCTTGCACGCTACTCGGGCTTGGCGTCGATGTCTTATTTGCGACTCGGGCTGGATTCACGTCTTCATTGGGGCGTCCGGAACATGAAGGAAAAGCACCTCCACAAGATGTCACGTGGTCGTGACGTCGACGAAGCCAGCAGTTGGTGGGTTCAAAAGGACACTGTTTATTCGGCCGAACTTGTGGCCTGGAAATGAAAACTCGAACTACAGCAATACACGCTGTACGCTGATAGCGGCAAACAGGGTGTCCGCCGTCGATATAACTTCTCATGGCTGGGACGCGTCGTCTTTTATACATCACGCATCGAAATTTCCAGTCGTATCACTGGTGGTTGCTCAAGCTCTTAAATAATCTAAACTACTCGCGTCCTGCGCGCAACCTTAACAAAGCGATCTACTGCAATCGCGAAGCTTCTCGAACTCTACGGCGCTGTCAGCGTCGAGCGTTGACAACTGTCCTTGCTGGTAAAACCCGAATATATCGGAATGTGTCAAACTATACTTTGTCTCTCCCCTCCATGTGTTAGCTGCTGCCTTGTTATGCTATGCCTCCTCTCTTCTCTCAGCCCTCACCCAGCTGCGTCGAGCTTTTGCGTATACTCCGCACAGTTCAACGTCGGCCTTTAACAGCACCGCTGTTAAAACAGTGGGGACTCGAGCAACTGAGTGGGCACGGGAACAGTACCTTTGGCATGGCTCTCAACCGCTATGTTTTCAGTTCACAGGCGCTACTTATTTCCTGGGTTGCCTGGGTATCTACGGAACCTTATGGCGTCATCAACTCCGACTACCAGCGTTTCGAACTCGTGCTGCCTGATGACACCTTGCTCGTCACGCCCTTCTTCATGTCTGCTCCTGCGCAAGCCGCCCCCTGCTCCCCCTTATGGTCACCAGTGACATCGCCTATCATCGACTGTATAAGACGCCCGCCGGCCCAGCTCGTCTTCAGTGGGCACGGGAACAGTACCTTTGGCATGGCTCTCAACCGCTATGTTTTCACTTCACAGGCGCTACTTATTTCCTGGCTTGCCTGGCTATCTACGGAACCTTATGGCGTCATCAACTCCGACTACCAGCGTTTCGAACTCGTGCTGCCTGATGACACCTTGCTCGCCGCGCCCTTCTTCATGTCTGCTCCTGCGCAAGCCGCCCCCTGCTCCCCCTTATGGTCACCAGTGACATCGCCTATCATCGACTGTATAAGACGCCCGCCGGTCCAGTTCGTCTTCAGTGGGCACGGGAACAGTACCTTTGGCATGGCTCTCAACCGCTATGTTTTCACTTCACAGGTTGGTGCTACTTTTCCCCTGTACGCTAGGAGAAGCGACAATCCGTGTTTGCTTTTGTTCCCGTGCCCAAGAGTGTTATGCGAAACCGCTTGCGAGTGTTTTTCGGTGGCATTTCTTTTGCTGTGCTCGGGGGACGTTGAATCAAACCCTGGCCCTAACACCCGCTCTGAATCTCTGTTGGACATTGAATCTTTTGCCAGCTGATCCCGCTGAGCAGACGAGCCTTATTCTCAGGCTGCTAAAAGACATGCACACGCGTTCTCTGCAAACGTCAAAATTCCAAACTGAGATCACTGCTGATGTTAAGGCCATAAGATCCGGACAAAAATCGCTTGAATCGAAAATCTCTGGTATTATGAAAAGACTGGACGTATTAGAGGAAAAGTCGCTAAATGTGGATGAGGTCACCCTGAAAGTTTCTAGCAATGGCAAAAACTATTGAAGAAGTAAACGGTCGGAACAGCCTTCTGGAAGCTCGTCTAAATGAGCTGGAAGACCGGTCGCGCCGTGACAACCTAATTTTCCACGGCCTCCCTGATAGCAGTGAGACGTGGCAAGAAACTGAAGCGCACATAGCAAGAATAATCAAGAGCATTACCGACGCAGTTCCGTCAGACGCCATACAACGTGCGCACCGCCTTGGCTCATTCACACCTAATAAATGCCGTCCTGTTATCGCAAAGTTCACCAGCTTTAAAACAAGAGAAAAGTTTCTGTATCTGCGCAGTCAATTTAAGCAAAAAAACATTAGCATAAGCGAGGACTTCTCGCTCGCTACCCGAACCGCACGAAGAAAACTGATAGCTTTCGGTAAGAGCCAGGCAACTTCCCAACCCTTCAAGCTGCGTTACGACAAATTAATCCTTAACGGAAAATGGTACGTGTACAGCGCCAGTACTGATCAAATTCGAGAAATTCAGAAGCCTTGTGATAATCTAGAGCATTCATTCTCTGTTCCATCTCGTCCTTCTAACTAGCGACGCGAGAGGGGCAGTGGCTCATTTTCTTTTCCCCAAGTTTCAGTTTTTTATACTAACGTGAGAAGTGCCTCTAACAAACATGATGCTTTATCGGCCGAAATTGACACATGTTCTGCGAAAATCATTGCACTTACTGAAACATGGTTACCTGCGCATGTCACGGACCCTGAAGTGTTCAACAGTGCCGTGCAATTTAGTGTTTATCGCTGTGACCGTACTTTACGTAGAGGAGGTGGCGTCCTTTTGGCTATTTCAAATGGCATTCCATCTTCTATTATCTGTACCAACGACGAAATCGAGATAGTATTGGCTTCAATAACACTTGACCACAAAAAATTTGTCCTAGGCGTATGCTATCGTTCACCCTCTGCATCATCTACATTTTTTACGGAGCTGCATGATAGTATTAACCTTGTGCGTACGCGTTTTCCTTCATCACCAATTCTACTTATGGGCGATTTTAATCTTCCAAACATAACATGGGACAATCATACTCCTTTGCACGCTCCTTTTTCATCAACAGCTGGTGACTTTTTAGATTTGTGCTCCGTTTTTTCCTTGTCGCAGCTCGTATCTAAACCGACACGTGAATCATCTAACACTGCAAACACCCTTGACCTGATCTTGACATCCCACCCTGACAATATCTCTGAGATCACGCACCTACCTGGCGTAAGCGATCATTGCATCCTAGCATTTTCCATTAACGTTTCCACACCAAGACCGAAGAAACTCAAGAAAATTATACATGTTTACAAAAAAGCAAACTTCACTGCAATAAACGACGAATTAACTGCATTTCTTGATACTTTCCTACTAAATTTTGAAAATCGATCGGTTCAGCACGACTGGGACATGTTTGCCGCTAAAGTTCAGGAATTGACTGAAAAATACATTCCAACTCGCACCATCACCTCCCATTATAATGCGCCATGGTACAATGCTCATTTAAAGCGCCTATATAACCGCAAAAAAACGCCTATATCGCTCCGCAAAACTCATGCCTACTAATGCACGCTGGTCTGCGTATAAAGCTGCGTTCGATACCTACATAACAGCTCTAAAATATGCTAAATCTAACTTTCTATCCAATGTACTTCCTTCTATGCTAAAGAACAACGTCAAAAAGTTTTGGAGTGTAATGAATCTCTCACGCGATGAACATATAACTCTGGAAGACTCATCAGGCACTTGTATACCAATTGATCAACGCGCTACAGCTCTTAACAACTCATTTGCAAAAAACTTTTCTGCCTCTAGCAATGATCGCCTACCGCCTACTCACCAATACGATTATGTTGTTATGCCCCCAGTGACTGTTGACATGGACGGTGTTGGGAAGCTAATTGATTCTTTGCACCATCACTCATCGCCTGGTTACGATTCTGTTAACTCAAAATTTCTAAAAATACCAAAATTGTTAGTTCTATTATCCTAACTAAACTCTTTCAGCAATCACTGGATACATCTACTCTGCCCACACAATGGAAAATCGGGAAGGTTGTTCCACTTCATAAGC
The DNA here is from genome assembly GCF_013339695.2 of Rhipicephalus sanguineus. Lineage (NCBI taxonomy): Eukaryota > Metazoa > Arthropoda > Arachnida > Ixodida > Ixodidae > Rhipicephalus > Rhipicephalus sanguineus. The sequence continues at coordinate 116,657,873 of NC_051186.1, read as the reverse complement.
CAGGCAATAAAAATTTAGCTGCTAATTATCGTCCCATCTCACTCTTAAGCACTAGCTGCAAACTTCTCGAACATATCATTTTCAAACAACTTGTTAACTTTCTCGACTCCAATGCATTTTTCACACCAGCCCAACGTGGATTTAGAAAAACGTTCTCATGTGAATCTCAGCTCGCTCTCTTCACTCATAAACTGCATCGCATTCTTGATCGTTCATCATTTGCCGATTGCATTTTTTAGATTTCGCCAAAGCATTTGATAAGGTCTCTCATAAACATTTAATCTACAAATTAAGTCTGCTAAACCTGGATACTAACATTCTTAGATGGATTGAATGCTTCCTATCTAACCGTACCCAATTTGTAACCGCTAACGGCCACAATTCAACACTTCAAAATGTAACTTCCGGTGTGCCCCAAGGTTCAGTACTCGGACCTCTTTTGTTCCTTATTTATATTAACGACCTATCTGCCTCGCTATCATCTAATATTCATATATTTGCTGACGACTGTGTTATATTTCGTGAAATAACCAGTATTGACGATCATACCCATCTTCAGTCTGATCTAACTGCCGTAACTAACTGGTGTGAAAATTGGTTAATGGAACTAAACGTCACTAAATGTAAAGTCATGCGTGTGTCCCGTTCAACTAACAGCATGCACACTTATTACCTTCATAACGTTCCCCTTGAATTTGTTGACTCTTATAAATATCTAGGTGTACATATAACAACTAACTTATCTTGGAACACTCATATCGACTACGTAATTCGGAATGCTAACCGAACCCTAGGCTATTTACGCCGTAACATTTCTACTGCACCTTCATCTCTAAAAAAGCTTCTTTATACTACCCTTGTACGACCTAAATTAGAATATGCATGCGCTATTTGGGATACTACTACTGACAAATTGATATCTTCATTAGAACTCGTGCAAAATAATTCAGCTCGCTTCATCTTATGTAACTACAATCGAACTGCAAGTGTATCTGCTGTGAAAAACAATCTTTCACTTGCATCACTATCTTCCCGTCGTAAAGTCACGCGTCTGGTTCTTTTTCACAAACTATTCCACCATCCAACTCTCCGTAACGGACTCATTTCACAGCCGCAATACATATCACCTCGAATCGACCATCGTCACAAGGTTGGCCTTGAAACGTGTCACACAAAAAGCTTCTTTCAGTCATTTATTATTCGATCATCCATTGAATGAAACCACCTTCCCGATGCCATTATATCAATTCATGATAATCACTTGTTTAAAGCCGCTTTAACTAATATTGTATAAACTAATTCTCCTCATTTTTATCTTGTGTGCTTTTGCAACATGAGTGCTTGTTAGCCACCCAGGACTTGATTTCATTTTTTTCTAGATGTTTTGCAACCTTAGTCCACTATTTATTATTGTTTATCATTTGTCTGTGAAAACGTTAGCTGTCTTTGTTAATTTAGCTAAAACTGTATAGCTAAAACTGTATAACTACATGCCTTTTACTGTAATGTTCTAGCTGCTTTTTGTTCTGTCGTTTGTTTTCTTATTTGTAACCACTCCCCTCTTTAATGCCTTTGGCCCTGAGGGTTTCAATAAATAAATAAATAAATAAATAAAACTTTTCGAGCTGACAACGGCGAAAATGTCAACGGCTAAAATAAGTAAAAGTCCACATTACGGCCATCTCGACAAGGGCAATGTCCTTCGTAAACTCCTGCCTTGGGTCGATCCGCGCACTGTTCACCCACGTTTCCATCGGGTTGGCAAGTTGGTTTGCCGCTGCCCTGTTGCAAGCAGCACAGAGTGTGTTCACACTGGCTGGTGCTCTCGCACTCCTGGCCTTTAGGTCTATCCTGCAAAGCGCCATAGATCAACTTTCTCAGACATCAAGTGAATATGCCAACAGGAACGGATATTTTGATTGGTTACGCATGAATAGTTAAGCTTTCTACCCGAGTAAAATATATAAACAGTGTTGGACGGTGCACACATTTAAGGTATATTAGGTTATGCAGGACAACACCAAATGCAAGAGCAAATTATAAAAACACGTACGTTACACCATGCGTACGCAGATGTCACTTAAAACTTTTTCTTTGAAGCGAAATACTTCGACACACATAGTAAATATATGGATATGGCATATTGTTGTGTTTTAGCTTTGTGTAATGATTGTGCTATGGAAAAATATTTGAAGACTTTCCAGAGCCTAAATGCATACGTCTATACACTCATTGTACTTTAGCATTTATTGTGTAGCAACCGGAATGAAACATGAGAACCAGGTCTGATACTTTGTTGCCATGAATGCATAACAGGAGTGGGAAGTGCATTTCGAGCTTTTCGTTTACCTTCCGGACACACCCGTTAGGCGGTGAACCCTGCTCAAATCACGAGGAAAACACCGCCCGCTGTCATTCAGCATTAACTAGCTAGCCAGAGGCTACAAAGTTTTCAACCGCAGCACGGACTCCTATTGGAGTACATACTGCAGATAGGATACGTACTGCGGATGGGATACATACTGCGGATAGGATACGAACTACTTTCCTACTACTTCTGGCGATGCTGCAGCCGAGGAGACGCCGACTCAACGGATCTTCTTGTGAACACCCAGGAAGCTGGCTGGAGACGTGTCACCATGTCGCCAGATTTAACTAGGTCTCCATGGACAAGCCGCGTCATGCCTACATTTGACCTGAATGCGCGGCAAAACCTGGTTCGAGAACGGGAAGTTCACACTTTCAACATGGAACCTCTTTAGACCGTTTTCATGGAAACGTTCACGAGCATTGTCCGCAATAAAAGAGACGCTGCTTTGCCGGAGACACGGGTGCAGCTCCCAAACAACAACGTAACCACTTTCCCAGGATAAATTTTCGCCCACGCCGACCTTGATAAGACCGAGGAAAAGAAAGTACATTTCCTCGCGCGAAAGGAAAAGCAATAGCTGTTCGCTGGGCTGATGTGGAATCCACGCCAGGCGGTCCAAGAATTTATCTCTGAAGTGACAACAAGCGCGAAGACGCTAGGAAATGGGACCCGATGATACAATCGTCGCTTAATTGCACAAGGCGCAGCTACTGAAGCCCTTAGCTCCGACGACCTGTGCGAAAACATCCGAGCCATCGCGCGAAATGAGCTGCGCAAGCTCCCTTTTTTTCGTAGCCAGCCATTTTGCGAAAAGACAGCCCATTCGAACACACGTCTGAATGTGACGCTGCGTTCTCTCAACTAAATTTCTGCTGACATCCGTACGCCTTCTCCGTCACTTTGATCCATCTCCTCCTGAGAAGTGTACAGTGTGCCAAGCGGAATTGGCATCGGAGGCGTGCTTGGTCTGCGTTATAATAATGGAGAGCGTGTCATTGCCTATACGAGTCTTCCTCTCAGCGAGGCTAAAGAAATTACACTATGACTAAGCAAGAATGCTTGGCACCTGTATTTGCTGTTCAGAAGTTTCGTTGTTACCTGCATGGACACCCGTTTACGATTGTAGCAGATCATCATTGCCTATGCTGGCGTGTTACCCTCTGAAACCCTTCTGGCCGCCTTGCGCGCTGGGCTCTACATAGAGGCTCCAGGAATTTGACTTCAATGTCTCATACAAAAGTGGAATACGTCATTACGATGCTGATTGCCTTTCTCGCTTTACATTGCCTTCAACGGAAGATTAACATTGGAGCCTTTTTTCACCAATGCTTGCTGTCCCAAGGACACTAGAAGCTTTTGCCTTCGCGATGGACTGGTATGCAAGGCAAATTACTGTAGAAAAGGTGGGCGGTATTTACTAGTTGTTCCCGAAGGAGTGCGATGCAATGTCAATCATGTCATGCATGGTGAGCCGACGTCAGGACATCTTGGATTCATCCGCACCTTACGTGGAAAACAGGAGTGGTTTTAGTGGCCTAAAATGTGACAACGTACGAAGCAATACGTCTCGAGTTGCGACAACCGCCAGCTTCACATGCGACCCACGAGCACTCCACACGGCCTTTGTCGGGTCGCCCACGACGCCTTTCGAACAAGTTGGTATCGACTTGCTAGGACGGTTTCCGCAGTCTTGCAACAACAACCGCTGGGTCCTCTACAGCACATTCCATCGCTTCCTTCCTGTTACGCGTCATCGTCCTTCGCCACAGTTCACCTCGTGTGACCATCAGTGACCCTGGTCGCCAATTCGTCGCGAACACTGTGGAAGAATTGCTTCGTCTCTGCACTTCGCAGTTCCGTCATTGAACATCATATCATCCCCAGACGAACGGCCTTGTCGACGGGCCCTTACTTATATGCTAGCTATGTATGTATCGTCGAATCACAAGAAGTGGGGTGAGATCTTGCCATTGATCACCAATGCTTATAATACAGCGAAGCACGAAATTCACTCCGTTCTATCTACTCTACGCCCTATATTTGCGATATAATACTTTCATTAGCTCATCATACGGAAGACTCAGTTGCTGAAACACTGTGACGCGCTGAAGAAGCCTGCTAAGTTCCTCGTCTGCGCACACCGGCAACCCAAAGTCACTCCAAGCAGCGGGCTATGACTGAAGTCAAGACATCGTTTCCGTGGGAAAATTGCCTTCGTACGGTTGTGGTCCCCCCAACGAAAACGTGGCATATGCCAGAAATTTTTATCACAGCTTGGTGTCAGCTAGTCGCCGGTCTAGGCGAACCCAGTTGGCGCAAGTTGCTCGTCTCAAGCAGTTCTATGCCGCACTTCACCGGTGATTCTGAATCGGCCAACATGCTTCGTCTGTGGACCGAGGGATGCTACGATATGTACCGGCCCATAGTATTAACCAAGGAACAAAAATTAGCACCCACAATAGATACAGGATCAGCTATTATAATAGCTTTAACTAAAACGTGGCCCTCGGACGACATACTTGACTCAGAACTTATTGGCAGCCGTGAGCGTAATTGGAAATATCGCTGCGATCAAAAAGAGCGTCATGGAGTCAGTGTACTTCCCACTATCTCGAAATATATGCTATATTCATGCATTCACATCCTTTCCAAATTAGAAACAGTTTGGGCCACAGTAACGCTCATCAACCAAAAAATTATTTTTGTTGTTTGCTATCGTCCGTCTTAATCTTCATACTCATTTATTAACGATATTAACAGGTAATCCGCGTGCGCCTTGGTACAATAATACCGCAAAAGGGCTGTCTCACAGGAAACAAAAAAAACGTCTGTATCATTCGGCGAAGCAAACCCCGACTAACTCTTGTTCGGAAAGTATGCACACTCACATTTTATGTCTATGCAGCCGCACTCAAACACGCTGAAGCAACATTTTTGTCAACCACGTTACCACCTATGCTCATAACAAATCACAGGAAATGCTGGCGCATCATTCATCCCCTTCCCGATATTTCCACCACCCTTAATGATTGTTCTCGTAACCCTGTTTCAGAAAACTATTGCGAAACTCTCTTGAACAATCTTTCCGTAAACTTCTTACGAACTACCGATATTACTCGGCCTGTACTGCAAAGCCGTAACTATTCCCTGATGCCTCCGTAATTATCGAGCTAAACTGGTGTAATGCGACTATTAGATTCGTTGAAGATACATTCTTCTCCTGCATTTGCTAACGCCAGTACAAAATTCCTCAAGAACACATCCTCGTATACGTCGATTGTACCACCTAAAATTTTCCAGCAATCACTGCGCACATTTACTCATCCACTTGCATGGAAAACAAAAAAAAATATTCTTTTACATACAGCTGGAAGGACAACCTCCCCTACAACTTATCGTCCCATATCAACAAGTAGGACCTGCTTCAGATTATTTGATAACATAATTTCTACTGCCCTGGTGAATTTTTTTGAATCTAACTCATATTTAAGCCTTCACAACACAGATTTCGCAAAACCCTACCTTGTCAGTCTGAGTTTTCTATTTCGCTCATAAACTACACCAGATATTTGACTGCGTCTCCCTTCCTGATTGCATTTTTTAGACTTTTCAAAGGCATTTGATAAAATAGCCATAAGCTTTTACTTCATAAACTGAGTATATTAAACCTTGATCTCAACCTCCTAAAATGGATTGAATTGTTCCATCTTAATCGTTCCCAATTCGTAACAGCTAATCATCACAACTCACAACTTAGTCTCATTCAGACCAGAGCACGAAAAGCCTCGGTCCTGCGACCTATTTTATTAATTATCTCAACTTTAGCAGTAACGTCTAGCGTACACTTGTTTGCTAACGACTGCGTAATCTTCAAAGCAATAACTACGCCACAAGATATAACTTCTCTTCACGCCGATGTAAATAACGTCTGCAGCTGATGTCAACTTTGGCAACTGTAGCTTAACATTAATAATTTTAAATTTATGAAAAAAATCTAGATCGAATACCTACCTGTCCGTGTACCATCTGAATAACATTTAGAAACTACAAGTTCATATAAATACTTGGGTGTAGATATAAATTTTAACTTAACATGATACAAACATATTGCCACGCCCGCTTCTTGTTTTATTTTGATGTATCTGGGTTTGACCAGCCAGGACGGTAAGCAACGCTCGACACTGACCGCGCCGCAGTGTTCGTGAAGCTTCGGGATTGTAGTAAATCACTTTTTTTAAGATTTCGCGCAGGACGCGAATAGTCTACGTTTTCCCAGCGCTTGCGCGACCACGAGTGATAAGACTAGAAAGTTTAATGCGGGGTGTATAAAAGACGGCGCGTCTCAGCCTTGAGCAGTTGATCGACAGCCGACCCCTGTTCGCCGCTATCACTGTACAGCGTGTATTGCTGTAGTTTCAAGTCTCATGTCCCAGCGACAATTTCGGCCAAATAAAGAGCTTGATCTTCAACACGCCGACTGCTGTCTTCGTCGACGTCAAGACCCTGTGACATCTGGTGGAGGTGCTATTCGTCCATGTTCCGGACGCCCCCGCCAAGCCGTGAACCCAGACCAAGTCGAACAGAAGACATCGATGCAAGCGCCGAACAGCGAACAAGGCGCAGGCAACAAGGTCCACCGCCAGAGTACGGGCCTTTGCCTGAAAAGACGACAAACCAAGACCCTGACCTCGACCACAGCGACGATGACACCCACCGTATCGCCTGCACTGATCCTTCTCGGGCAGCTCAAAAAGCCGCAAACATTCCGCGGATCGTTATTCGAAGACCCGGAAAGCTGGCTCGAAGCCTACGACCAAGTCGCCGTTTTTAATTCCTGGACTAGCCAAGACAAGCTACGGCATGTCTATTTTGCTTTGGAAGATGCCGCTCGGACCTGGTCTCACAACGCCTCACAACGTGGGACATTTATCGCGCCAGGTTCCTCGCCACATTCACGAGTGTCGCCCGCAAAGAGAGAGCTGAGGCTCTGTTTGAGACCCGCGTGCAGATGCCTAAAGAAAACGTGGCGCTCTTCACGGAAGAGATGTCTAAGCTGTTCCGCCACGCACACCCTACCATGCCCGAAGAAAATGTTCGCCTTCTCATGCAAGGAGTTAAGCAGGAGCTCTTCACTAGGCTGATGCGGAACCCATCCAAGACCATCCAGCAATTCCTGTCGGAGGCAACGATGATCGAGAAGACTCTGGAAATGCGCAGCGGCCAGTACAATCACCGCTCAATCCAAGACAGCACAGCTATTCACGTCCTTGGCTCTGACGATTTGCGCGAATTGATTCAATCAATCGTGCGAGAAGAGCTGCGAAAGCTTGCACCTTTTCTGCAGCCTGAAATGACTTCCATCGCTGACGTTGTGAGGGTGGTAATTCACCAGTCACTGGGTGTTCCTCAGCAAGCACCGCCGCAGCCGCAAGCCATGAGCTATGCTGCAGCCCGACGCACCACCTCCCCCCCTTCACACCCACGTGAAGACGCCGCACAGCCGCAGTGCCGTCGCCAAACGCCGCCGCCACTACTGACGCCATACAGCCCGCCTATCGACCAGCGCTACACCCCGAGGAACACCGCCGTTTGGCGCACCCCCGACTACCGCCCACTCTGCTACCATTGCGGAGAAGCTGGCCACATCTACCGCCGCTGCCAGTGCCGACAGATGGGACTGCGTGGTTTCGCCATGGACGCGCCGCATTCACAGCGGGGTGAAAAACCACGCGACATCGCTGACTACCTTGCAGGAGCACAGTGGACTCCCCGAGGACCTTCCCGATCGCCGTCACCAGGCCGCCACGTCTCTCCCCAACGCCGACCATAGACTGGCCCAACCCAGAGCCGGTAACCTAGCCCGCATCCGGAAAACTAAGGGCAGCAACCGATGGAGTTGCGGTTGCTGGCCGACGAAATACCGAAGATCCGCCGCCACCGACTACGACGCCGCGACGAAATCTAAAGAACACGCCGCAAGCCGAACGGAGCCCTGACGTCGCACTTTCGCGGCCCGATGAAGACCTCAAGACACAATGTCGAAGCAGCGCGGGACAAACCACCGTAGCCGTAATGCCACGACCTAACCGCAACGCAATGCGACGAACTAGCGACCTCGACGTTGTCATCGACGGCCACAACGTCCCCGGTCTCATAGATACTGGAGCCGGCTATTCCGCCATCAGTGGGCCATTCGCCGCGAAGATGAAGAAGGTTGGGACTGCTTGGGAAGGCCCCGAAATTCGGATGGCGGGAGGACACCTAGTGACGCCGGCGGGAATCTGCACAGCGAGAGTCAGCATTCACAACTGCATTTATCCCGCGAGCTTCGTAGTGCTACAGCTTTGCTCTAGTGATGTCATCCTTGGTATGGACTTACATGGTGCAGCTTACATGGTGCAGACATCGACCTGAGATCCGAGTCGATAACACTATCTACAGAAACAGTATTACCAACGCACACGCCACCAGGAAAGCACGCCTTGAATGTGCTCGACGACCATGTCACGCTCCCCCTCGCACTGGCGTCATCATTTCTGTCGGCACTCAAAAATCAGCCTATCTTGAAGGCGTCGTTGCAGGAGGCCAGCAATTCTTGATCAACCGCAAGATTTGCGGTTGATCGACAAGTGCTGTTGATTAACGTCTGTGGTTCCAGTGTTGGCTCCGCTTTTATAACAAAATTATAAACATTACTTTAGTATTCCTATGATTTAGCAAGCTATATTGAAGCATCGCTCAAGCCAGGATGAATACATTAACAAAATTTACGTATGATATTCTCATGATTGCACCATAAATTGCACTTTGTTTCAATAATACTGATGAACGTACTCTAACGTGAGAGCTGACGTTACGTCACATCATAAGTTTCCCTTTAAACGCCAGTGTTGTCGATATGCCTGGTAAGCCTACGATGCGCACAAAGCAACAACACGTAAAAAACGGGTTGATTCACGTCGTAAGGCTTGGCTCAAATCCATAATATACAACATAGAAATACTCGGTGACTGCTTCGCTTAAAACCGATTCCCACCACGCATGGGATCTGCTGAATTTTACAGCGAAAGCTGTTATGAGATCATTTCAACGGCCGTTTTTGGTGCCGTAGTTGTCCGCCGCCGCCGGTGTCCATAGGGCTGACGCGCTGGAGTTTTGAGTACTGTGGCGGAGCCTGGTGGCGTGCGCCGAAGTTGCTTGGGTAGTCAAAAATGGACGCCGACCGGCGAGTTACGCAGTTGTCAGTTGCTTTGAGCGTTTTACTTAATTTCGCGCCTAGTTTTCAGGCTCAAAAAGTGCTTAAAACGTACGCAGGAACTTGTCCTCTATGCCTGCAGAGTCTGACATGTTTGACGAGCGATCCCTGCTTCAACAAACCGTGCCGAACGCAGGTCGTCCGGGCGACGGCTCTGAGCAGCGCGCGGTCCCGAAGCGCGGTCGCCGCCGTTATTGTTGCGTGGTCACTTGCCTCGAACATGGGGGTAAGGATCCTAATGTGCGG
>NC_051186.1:116536036-116647901 GCF_013339695.2 Rhipicephalus sanguineus | reverse complement strand
CACTGCGGCATCGCCGTCGGGAAATCTCGGTATCCGTAGAATCGTGGCATCCTGTCCTCGGTATCAGGTCCGACTTCCGTTTTTTCCGATGACTCTCGACGAATACTGAGCGGCGCGCGCCCGCCGATGCTGGGAGCCCGAACGAGGGAAGTAACCGCCACTGACTGACGAAGAATAGCCGCCGGCCAGAAGGGGCCGAAACGCGTACGCATCTTCCGAGGTGCCGTCGTCTCCCCGCAATCTCCCTCAACCCCCCCCCCCCTCGTTTTCAAAGGCATTGAAGCGAACCGTCGTGGGCGGAGCAGCCGTCAAGTGACAAGTGTTTTATGACCAGCGACCACCGCGCTGCCCCACTGCCGCGAGGAGAGACGCGTGAAATTCCGGAGCAAAACATGGCGCCGCGCTGCTTCTCCGGCCCTCCCGATCACCGAGAACATTTATTCAAAGTGAACACGTCTGGTTGTGTGAAGCGTTGAAAGTGCAAACATAACTCATCGATCATTTAAAGATTCCGCGGGCGATACCGTAGTCTTGGACAGCACGTCGCTGTAGCGCGCACACAAAGAAGTTATAATCCTGTAATCCAACCAGTCGTGTAGCAAACACGAAAATACACAGCGTGGTTGAAGTCACATGAAATGTTTTGATTGTTTGCCACTAATAAAGCAGTGAGAATAATTTCAGTGCGTGTGGCGGTGCGCAGAAGGCGCACCAGCGCAGAGGCCCATTGCGAAGCAGATGACTTCTATTCTACTCCATTAACTCGTCAACGATGTACAGCTTCAATCAATGTAAAAGTAGGGTTTTTTGGTTGTTTTTATACAGTTGCGATGTATACGCTGGCTGTATCACACAATTAACGTTAACTTTCAACAAGCATTGCAAATGTGAGATTTTGTTTTGTGTTTCCTTTCTCATAGATGTATTTCCAACAGCGCGCAAAACTCAGTTGAGAACTTGGTACTTATTTACATTGCTCACGTCTGTAAAACGAATTTGACCAACTATTTAGCATATATTTTGTGCCACACTAAATGCCAACCTAAAAATCAAGACCCTGTGTGCGCCATTGTTCCCTTTCTTATAGACTGGAATTTGCAGTTTTGTTTGTTGGCTGATAACGATGGACTGTTTTTGCCATCTTTATACAGTAAAAGCTCGTTAATTCCACACTTATTAATTCGGAAGTCGGATAATTAGGGACGCGTTCTTCTGGTCCCTGCAAGCATGTTTATGTTAACGGCATCACACTCTCGTTAATCGGCCATACCTGTCCGCAACCCGGTTAATTCGGACGAACCTCTTAGTAGGTGGGGGGCGCTGCGACGACCTTTGCCCCCCTAATGGGGAACCCTGCGCACGCCTATGGTGATAAGTACCAGAAATCTTCTTTGAGTGCGCTGGATGCCGGACAAGTGATTTTCATATAGCGTGCATGCAGGTGGTGGCTCGATTCGGGCTAACCTTCCCTCAGTGATGGTAAAAGGGGAAAAAAACATTCTTGCCGATTAATCATGCATATGCTTGCCAGTGTTTAAGACATTGGAGCGACAACGTGTAAGTCTGGACATATTGTCCGGCGCGTAGCATTGGCCGTCCAATATTGTTTAAACCAGTCAGATTGACTGGACAATATATCCGATCTACTGCCATTACTTAACCAATATTGTTTTACCAACGGATAAGCTGGCCAATATGCCATCCATACGGCCTGGTTCTGCCAATATCGTATTTACATCGGGAACCATGGCCGGTTTGTTGCCAACCTCGAAGAATAGCACGACCAATATTGTATGTTGGCTGGCAAAGATGGACCATTATTGGCATCCTTGTAGGCTGGCTTCCCAACATTGGTTTTATAGTGGTTTGTATGGGCCATCATTGGGCCATCGTTTGCCAACGTATAAACAATATTGGACCAATGTGCTGTGCTGCCTGGGCAGCCAGCGTCAACCCTGGTCCTGCTACAACTGCAATCAGCTAGGTACCCTGTGAAAGTGTTATTGGAGCTATTTAAACCGTACCGCTACGAATGTTATGGTTTGCCGATCCCGCGCTATGGTTCATTACAGCTGAGAACAATTTCATCCTTTGTCGCGTCACGTCAGAATTTCGTAAGAATCAGCTACTACTTAAAGCATTGCCGCTACTGGCAACGGCCGAGATCCGTGACATCCTCGTGCAACCTCTTGACGAAACTATATAGGACGGTGAAGTAGACACCTCTTCGCCGACTCGTTTCCCCTGCACATCGGTGCCTTCGGCATTTCATCGACAAGGAAGAGCTCGAGGCCAGATCGCCCACCAAGTTTCTACGGCACCTGCAGCACCTGAGCAGCGGCCAGCGGAGCTTCTTTGATTCAGCGTAATTACAAGAGCTGTTTCTAAAGAGTCTGCCAACTAACGAGTGAATGGCTCAGGTGACAGCTAAGCACTAGTCCCTGTCGGAGCTCGCAGAACTGTTGACGACATGATGGACGTTGCTCCGGTAGTCACAAACGCTGCCTATACTTCGGCTTCCGAGGCACATTCCATTCGAGAAAAAGTAAAAGAGCACGCATGACAAGTAGCCGACTTCCGTCTGGAATTACGAAACACTCACAAATTCAATAACCGACTCTCTCTACATCAGCAACCTTTCTCGTCACCTTTTTCCGTTCCACCAACCTGAGCACAGTTTTTTCATTGCAGAACCCATGCTATTTTCACCGTCGTTGTCATGCGACCGCTAGTAGATGTGTGTCACCCAATTTGTAGGGCATGAGAAACGCTCTGGTCAATCGTCAATACCAGCGGCGGGCGATGACAGCCGCTCATCATGCTGCCTCTTCTACGGGCACCGTGCATACGTTAGGAGCCACCACAGTCGCGCGCTGCCTTCAGCGCCAAAGCGGCCACGGCAGCAGATTTGGCGGGATAAGGGAGCAGACGACACAGACGGCGGCAAGCCACTGCGCCGTGCTTTGGTGCTTCGCTTGAGGCGTTTTCTTTCCCGTTTGCTTTCAAAAGACGTCGCATTGTTGGCAGCTGTCAGAGAACGTAGCGTTAGCGCGTGTGCTTCTTTTCGCCAGACCTCGTGTATCCTCAGGCGAACGCGGCAACCTAAAATGTATGAGCTGGGGGAAGACAACGGAGGTGACGAGCCCGGTGAGCGAAACTGCTCACGTGTAACGCGGACCGCCTCACTCACTAAACAAACACAGCTCATCGCCTTCGGGCTAATGTGGCAGCGAACTCAGCGCCAGCTTGAAACTGGCGATACCAGCACTTGCTCTGTCACGGCCACCGAATGAAAAAAGACGCTTTCCATCGAACGACCATGGCACTGCATTTCCTGCGCCGACTTCTCTAAATGGAAATTGGTAAAAACGCGTGCCCGGAGAATTCCTGTAGGTGTTATTGCACGCAACAACGTAGCAATTATTCCTGGAGTTCAGCATTCCTACGAACAGCGCAACCGACACAAAACAAACTCCCCGCAAAAACACCTCGCGCCGTCACAGCGGGAGCGTGAAGCGAGCAGGGGTGCAATCGCGGAGCGATGCTTTATGGCTTATGCTATATTGTTCTTATCGTCGACCACCTGCGGCTGACTGATCGCGTTGATAACGCGGACGGACCGTCGCTCTGGTGACTGGCCAAGCGCGAAAAGCACGAAAGTATAGTCATCGTAAAAGGCATAGTTCCTCGATTTCACACCATTGCGAGCGCGTGAAAGCATCCCGCCAAATCTGCGCTTCTTGCCGCTAGGGACAACTTCGCTCGGGCAGCAGAGTTACGTCTGCACGGAGCCTATATCACCGACTGAACCACGTGACTGCGTTTGTTGGTGGACACAGGGCAGAAGTCTGCGTAATTCCTACTTCCAAATCTTACGGGCGCCTCCATACAAAGCCGACTTTTGTACAAGCGATCAACTCTTCTGTCATCACAACTTACGGACAGAACTCCCTGACCCTCGGCCTCGGCCTTTACAGAAGTTTACAATGAATCTCTCCGCTAGCAGACGTCCGCTATGCTGTCTTTGGAGCCAATTTTTTAGCATTTTTATTTGCTCGTGAATTTAAGCGCTGTCGCCTGGTGGACGCTTGTCGGTCAGTGGTTTGTTCCCACACGCTATGGCCAAAACATCACTTTCGTGAAACTACCTGCCTCACCGTATACGGTTCTACTCAACGAGTTTTCGGACATTACTACATAGTATCCGATGGATAAGACCCCTAAGCACTCTGTGACCCATTGCTTCGCTACCACAGGACTACCTGTTCACTGCAGCCCTGACCAACTAGGTCCTCCTCGCAATGAGTTCCAGCATATGTTGAAACTGAAAATCGTACGTCCGTCATCAAGCTTGCTGTCGTCGGCGCAGCAAATTGTTCCCAAGATAAACAATGACTGAAGCTCCTGTGGTGATTATCACGCACTCAACGCGGTTACCGTTCGAGATCGATATCCGTACCCGATATTCTGCACTGCACTGCCTTTTTAACCGGCACAATAGTATATTTCAAGACTGATCTCGTGAAAGCTTATAATCAGGTCCTCGTTGCGCATTCTGGCATCTGAAAAACTGCTATAACTATTCCATTAGGCCTTTTTGCGTATTTAAGACTGCAGTTCGGTTTGCGCAATGCAGCTCAGAGATTTCAGCGTCTTATAGACGAAGTCATTGTAGGCTTACCATTTTGTTTCGCCTATATGGATGATCTTCTCGTCGCCGACAAGAACACTGAAACACACAAGGCGCATCTACGCGAACATTTCACTCGTCTTCGTGGTTCCAATCATGTCATCAATGATGGAAAGTGTCACTTTGAGGTCCCGGAGGTCGCATTCCTCGGACATCAGATCGCAAAAGATGGCATCACTCTTCTACCTAACAAAGTTCATGCTATCACCGACTTCCCAACACAAAAGTCCGCACGTAATCTGCAGCGTTTTTATCGGACTCGTAGATTTTTATCGCCGTTTGAGCCCTACATGCTGTACGCTGCTGCAGCCTCTTGAAGCACTACTCTCTTCTTCAAAAGCCGAGTCGGCCGCTCTTCCCTGGGACACGGTCGCAACACTTTGCTGCCGATCAGACCAAACTCGCCCATGCCTCTCGCCTGCACCACCCTTTGCCGACTGTTCCCATTTGCATCTTGGTGACCGTTTCTTCAGAAGCGGTTTGCGCGACTCTTCATCAGTGGCTCCAACTGATGGGCTGCCATCTTCTTTTCTCGAAAGGTACGCGACAGTGTGCGCCGAAACAGTACTTTCGCGCGGGAGCTTCTCGCGGCCTAACTGCGCTTAAGCATTTCAGGTACTTCCTTGAAGGGCGACAGTGTGCCATTCTGACCGACCACAAGCGAATACTTTCGTCTTTATGTTCCTGCACTACCACCGATATTACTAGAGAGCTCCGGCATCTTGCTTTCATTGCTGAATAAACCACAGACATAGAGTACGTAAAAGGCAGCCTCAACAGTGAGGCGGACGTGTTTAGTCGGATTACCATTTACGCCACGGCAAGAACCATCGGTCTTTTCTTCTCTTTAAAGTGGAGGCACACGCTTCAGATGATGAGCGTCCATGACTCCGATAATCCGCATCCCTCCGGCTGGATCAGGTTAACTTTCCCTGCCACGACGTCACACTCTTGCACGAAGTTTCGCACACCCGCACCCGCATCTATGTTCCTTCGCGTCAGCGTGGTGCTGTTTTTGATACCCTGAACTCAATTTGCCACCCAGGCTAACGAACAACGCAACATGTGATCGCCGAACGTTATGCCTGACCGCGCATACGCGCTGACATTCGTGAGTGAGTTCGCACTTCCACAACGTATCAGCATATCAAGGTTCAACAAGACACCACGCTTCCGTGGGAAAAATTATCTTTCCATAATATACGTTTCGACACCATTCATTCTGACATCGTCAGACCTTTGTCAGCATGCCGTAGTTATACCTATTTACCTACTTATATACAGGCACACAAGGTGACCTGAAGCAGCTCCAATGCCGGGCCTAACAGCGAAAACGGTTGCTCGTACGTTTCTGCCTACCTGGATTAGCTGTTCCGGCGTGCCATCAAGGATGACTACTGATCGAGGCAGACAGATCGAGTCGGTGCTTTTCACTTGAAAGGTGTAATTGTTCGGGGCTTACACTTGGGAACTCAGTGGTGTGCGTGAACTCACAGGTGCAATCAGGACTGGGTGTGAATCGGAGAACTGTGGCACGCCTCACGTTGGGCCCTGCCGGGAAGACGACAGATGAGGCTGCAAGGGGCGATATGGGACGGACAAGTTTTTAGCTGAGAGAAGCTCTGAGCAAAAAAATTGGCCGCGTATCTGCGTGCTTCGCTGCAAATGTCGTCTAAAGACGATAGAAGAGGCGCTGCGTGAGATATGGACGCCATCTGGCAATACGTCGGGAAACATGAGTGCTGTGTTGCGGGCTGGTAGTCCCGGTGCAGCAGCAGGCGAAGACCGGCGGTGACCAACGCGACCGGCGGGGACGCCAGCCAGCCCGAACACGTGGTTTGGCGCGAAGCGCTGAAGCAGAAGAAACGTCCGCACTCAACGAGTGCTCTCCACACACTATTTTATTTACACGTCGCCTGGGTAAAACAGGAGTGCCAGAGCGGCGCCCCATGGCATTCGTACAGTGAAATACAGAACCGAAACCGAAACAAAACAATGAGCTCGTGCAGAGGGCACGGAGGAAGGCAAGTTTCAGCGCAGGTCGCATTTTTCAGCAGGCAGGCAGGCAGGCAGGCAGGCAGGCAAGCAAAGAACTTTATTATCCGGAGGCGGCGCTCGACCCCCTTTAGCGCAGCTTAAGAAACTAGGGTCTTTAGAATTACGTATGCATGCATTTTATATTAAAGGAACACACCACCTAACACTTACCTAGTGATGTTGCGCCTCAGATATGCGTGATATTTACTTCTTGACCGACAACGTTCACAAGTATGAACAGCCGTACCAGTTGAAGATTGCTGGCCCTTGGGCAAGTGGTTCAACTTTGGCCGAGTGGCTGAATCGAGTGACGTGCCGAAAAACAGAAAGACAGACAGACAGAAATTCCTCCGATTAAGTATCCCAAGAAAGACTATCGTCTTTAATAGGGCTCGAAGAGGGGCTAATGCACATGAAAAAGAGTAGATGGGCCGAGAAGGTGTTCTTGAGTTTATATACCAAGAACATTAAATAGAGTATAGAAAATGATAAGGGGCTCACCAGCAAGTATACGGCTGGCAGTGTAAGCGATACAGCAACAAAAAGTGTTGCCATGACAACAAAAATTGTTAAGCGAAATGTCAGAGAGGCGGAGAGGATTTATTGGATAGCAGTGATCGAAAAGAAACGTCTCTGAGTAACTACCGAAAGGCAAAAACGAAATAAGGAGGGATGTTGTTTAACATAATTCAAGGGGAAGAGCTTTGCTGTTTGAAGAGAGGTCGGGTTGCCTTAGAACGTGTAGCTATAAAGAGAGATTCAGTAAAAAACGAAGAAAAAAGTCTGTGCTGTGGTGAAACTAAGGAAACGATGGAGCATGTTCTGATTGATTCAGGAGATACCCACCTAGGTGCGTATTCGGGGACGAGCCTACACTAAGTGTTGTGTAGGTACAAGCCTACGCGCACCAACTATTAAGCGTAGGCACAAGCCTACGCTTATTGTAGTCACGAGCCTACGCTTGTGCCTACGCTAAGTGTAGGCACGAGCATACATTAAGGTTTTTGGGATAACAATGGAAAGCTGAAAACGTCCGCGATAGAAATAAGACATGGTTAGAATACTGGTGGCAGAAAAGTATATAGAAAGGACAAAAATAAATAGTGGCAAAAATAAGGTCATTCTGCCGTAAAGGGCAATGAGCTCGGCTGTGAACTTGTTTTATTTTTCTATGGTAGAAACGACTTATTCAAAGTAGACAAAGCCTTAGGCCAACCTAAAAAAAGGTTCTTTTTTTTTCCTTTTTCTTTTCATCAAGCCTAGCGGCGCACATGTAATCGTCCCGTTATAAAGGGGACGCTCATGTCATCCAACCATCGATCATTGCCTGCGCGTTCGCGCCGATGGCGCCGAGCAGCGTCTGTGTGTTGTCTTGCAGTGCAACACGTTGGCTTGTAGTGCTACACGTAGTGCGCGCCGATGGCGCCGAGCAGCGTCTGTGCGTTGTCTTGTAGTGCTACACGTAGTGCACGCCGATGGCGCCGAGCAGCGTCTGTGTGTTGTCTTGTAGTGCTAAACGTTGGCTTGTAGTGCTACACGTACGTAGGGCGCGCCGATGGCGCCGAGCAGCGTCTGTGTGTTGTCTTGTGCTACACGTTGGCTTGTAATGCTACACGTAGTAAACGCCGATGGCGCCGAGCAGCGTGTGTGTGTTGTCTTGTAGTGCTACACGTAGTGCACGCCGTTGGCACCGAACAGCGTCTGTGCGTTGTCTTGTAGTGCTACACGTTGGCTTGTAGTGCCACACGTAGGGCGCGCCGATGGCGCCGAGCAGCGTCTGTGCGTTGTCTTGTAGTGCTACACGTAGTGCGCGCCGATGGCGCCGAGCAGCGTCTGTGTGTTGTCTTGTGCTACACGTTGGCTTGTAGTGCTGCACGTAGTGAACGCCGATGGCGCCGAGCAGCGTGTGTGTGTTGTCTTGTAGTGCTACACGTAGTGCACGCCGATGGCACCGAACAGCGTCTGTGCGTTGTCTTGTAGTGCTACACGCTGTGCGCGCCGAATGCACCGAGCAGCGTCTGTGTGCTGTCTTGCAGTGCTACATCTTGCTGCATCTAGTCGACGTGTGCAGACTTCTCGACGTCTTTTCCTAAACCATCGCATGCACTAAAATTAAAATCTGTAACCGAACTGTTTCGGACATTCCCAAAGCAAGTGAATTTGAGCTGTCGCATGCCAAACGTGGCTTAGCCACGTTGAATGACGTTAGTTTTTCGCGATATTGCTAATATTGGAATTTGTAGTAATGCGACGCGCGCTTCTTTTTCTATTTTCACGTGACAGACCCGTTAGACGTGTCACCACTGCCTTGCGCGCGTCGCGCCGGAATGTCGAACATTTCTGATCATTTTAGATTGTTCTGATAAGTTTGAACGCGCAGCGCGAACATTGCAGTTTATTCTGTAACTATTGCGACCACGCTAAACGAACAATGCTGGAACAGCTTACCGCTTAATGAAGCATACTTTCATACTCAGATGCACACACCTGCCGATGTTCTCAATCTTATGCAGCATGGACGAAAACTTTTGCCTAAAAATCTCAGGAAAATTTACCTCAAACAAACATATCGGCACTTTTGTATTTTAACTTTCGGTTGCGGCGCTCAATGCGTGGCTGGAATATGCCATTTATTGAATAAGAAACAGTGAATACTGAATGTACACATAGTAACCCATTTATATTTGTTTTCTATTTAAAATCACGGACACCTCGACGTCTTGAGTGCTCTTGAAGTGAAACGTAGGCAATGAATTCGAAAACACATCATTAAAAGGCCGTAGCCTTCTTTGTCTAGTCTTACGTTTTTTCGCGCTATTTGCATTCATCATTAAAAGGATATGAGTAGGCAGTGCTCTCAGTGGAAGCAGACATGCATATTACGTTTACATTACGGGTGACTATTGGTTTGAAGGCGGGCATTCACAGTATAAAATTAGCTCTCTGCATAGCAAAGAGGGTACATTCTCAAATACCTTATTCCCTAGCAGTACCCCTCCTTGTTAAATCTGTTTTCTTTTCGAAAATGAAAAAATTGGACCATCTCCCCGGAGGTAACCCTGATGGGATGCGAAGCAGCAGCGTTGCGCACGGGTGGCGTCACGGGTTGAACGGCGCTAACGCGGGTGCTGCGGTGAGCGCTGGAAGATTCGCTTGAAGCGAAACTCGGTGTAGCGTTTACTGGTGTAAACGTTTGTTTGAAACTCAGGCACGGGAGGCGAGCGGGCGTCGGAGCCGGCAGCTGCGGGCGCTCCGGCGGGTGAGGGAGAGAGTGACGTACGCGCGCACCTGCGAGGGAAGCGTGCGAGGAGAGCGTGACGTCAACGCCCAGCTGCGGCGTGACCTACTTGGCACCGCTCCAACACCTGCGCCGAGGGAGGCGCTTGGACTCGCGTTTTTGCGGACGGAGGGACAGCGTTACACAGGCTAGTCAAAGAGCTGCTTCGCATCTAAAAAAACTAAGTTTCCACTTTTTCGTAAATATGTGTCCAAATTTGGCCCTCGTCGAATTATATTATTCGTAATTGAATAGCGAGCTAATTGACAATAACCATGTGCCTTGAAAAGACGGATCGCTTGCTTAGTTGTTCATTTATTATTGTGAAAATGAGCTCCGTAAAACGAGCAGAATATATCGCAGTAGTACTGTTTGCACGACGGGGCTTCGACTGACTCCTTACAACAATATACGGTTATCTTATAGCAGTCAAGCTTTTAGGACCGAGTCGTAGGCCATGCAGTCATTGTGTTTTGATGGTCACGTGGTTGTGACGGCGAAGAAACCTAAACACAGCCGGTAGATATGAAACTGTTTCTTGAGCAAACTTGTGCCCAATTAATGAAGTAGCTCTCAACGTGAGAAAGAAAAAGCAATGCATTGACCTCTCGTTACACAGAACGGAACCCTTGGTCACAATCACAAGTAGATTGTGGACAAAGTTTCCGTTATGTGCGCAGAGACGTAAATATATTGTATTGTTTTTTTTTTGTTTCGTTGTAGTCAGCGTCCGCGTCTTTCTTTCAACACTTCGTGTTAGGTTATGTGGCGATGGTTACGCTAGCAACGACCGGGCACGTCAGGGTCGCCAACATGGACATCGGTCGCCATGAGTAGCTGATCTGTCGTCACTCGCTGTCCTTTGTCAGTAGCCTCTCTTTGTTGCACTTATTTGATTGCACTTAGTTTCGCGCTGCTCTACAAACCAAAATTCTCGCTGTGAAGGCGCCGTGAGAGTGTTTTGTTTCGTTAGTTCGCCCTACGGCATCAGTACAATTTGCACAAAATTGTGCACTTCAGTTTCATTTATATATTCCGGAAGAGAAAAGTGTTGCGGTTCGTAAAGCCACAACTGCAAGTGCCGGCCGCTTGGTCCGTTGATCTCCCGCAAGCCGTAGGGGGCGTGGACTAGCCGCTTTTTAGCCTAGGGCATGAGCATGAAATGTGATAGGAAGCGGCACGCCGCACACTCGTAGGAAAAAAATGAGTAGCACGAAGCCCTTTCAGCGTACCCTACCTTCGCACGTACTGAAGGCGTTACAGCCGCAATCGCGAGAACTATTCGAAGTGATACGTCATCTTGTTGAGTGAGTCGACTCGGAAGGTCATAACCAGGCGGAGTATAAGAGCTTGCTGGGTGCGCAGAACATTGTCTTTGTTACTGTGCGCAATGTCAGAGTATGGCAGCATTTTTAAATCGTACGTGTATAGTTCACAGACGCGCTGCTAAAACAAGGAAGCCGCTCAGCTTTTCTGAATTTGGAACGATGTCGGGGTGCCAGATGCCGTGCTTCTCTTTGCTCGTGCGATCGTCAACTCACGCACTGTAAGTCATCTTAATTCGAACTCAAACAAACGCGAACCGCAGATGACGTTCACTCTAGCGGTTGACCTACGCATGGCGGGAAACCTATGGGAGAAGAGCCCTTACGCAAGCTGGGAGCAGTAGCAATCATACTGCAACGATTTGTCCTCTGCGAGAGATCGACAGTCTAATTTCCTGCGTCGTGCTACGTTGCAGCTGAAATGGTCCATCTATTCGGCGGGGTTTTTTCATGCACCTTAAAAAATTCGGGCAGCGCTACACAGTAGTGGTGCGAAGAATGGGGAAACAGTGCACCTGGTGGCGTTCCCCTCCTCCTCACCTCCACTTTATTCTCCACCCCTTGCTATGCTACACGTTACAATGCTATCCATTGCTTCACTATCTCCCCTCCACTTTTCCGCTTTTGTCACACTCACGTCACTTTGCCATACCTTGCTATACTATTCTATACAGTGCGATGCCTTGCTCTTTACCCTCCTCTTTTCCCTTCTCCTCACCCTCATATTACTTCTTTTCACTTCCCTTTCCCACTCTATTGCTCTACTATACTATACAAGGCTATGCTATGCTCTGCTGACGTGCCTGGATAGCCGAGTGATTCGGATGCTCTTCTTCATATCGTGGGTACGCGGGTTCGAATCCCGCATCGTCAAGAAATTGTTTTCGGCAAGAATTTCTCTTTTCTATCTCGTCGTATTTTTCGCTCTTTTCTTTCTGTATCAATTCTTTGTTTTTTTCTCTGTCTTTATATGCATTTTTTTTATCTCTTATAAAGAGGTTTATTAGCGGCGACGATATTCGACGATACAGCGACAGTCAAGGCGGGGCCGACTCTCAGCGCGACCTGCGTTCTCTTCGAGCCGAAGAGGGCGACCCACTAGAAGGTGTTCGAGAGGACGACCCATTACCAAGTTCGAACGCTTCGCTACAATTACCCCCGGGTAGGAAAAGGGAGCCACCTGGCGACCTAGCAACAAGTCACTATGAGGGGGTCGTGGTAGGGCTTCAGGCGCTCCACGTTGACAATGTCGCGCCCTCGACGGCGCATGTCCGAAGACGGTTCTATGGGTTCGATGAGGCAATTGACCGGGGATGTGCATTCGACGACACGGTAGGGGCCTTCGTATTTGGGCAGTAGTTTGGAAGAGAGGCCAGTTGCAGTGGTAGGGACAGAGAGCCAAACGAGCGCTCCAGGGAGGAACGTGGGCGCAGAAGTGGTGTTGTCACCGCGAATGCTCTTCTGCCGCTCTTGGTTATGCGTAGTGAAGGTCTTGGAGAGCTCACGACACTCCTCAGCAAGTCTGGCTGTGGCAGAAATAGGCGCACATTCAGAGCGATCCGGCTTGTATGGAAGTATCGTGTCCATGGTGTGCGACGGGTGCCTTCCGTACAGTAAGAAGAAGGGTGAAAAACCAGTAGTGCTCTGAGGGGCGGTGTTATAGGCGTAGGTGACGAAGGGCAGAATGGCATCCCAATTGGTGTGATCGGCGGCGACGTACATCGAGAGCATGTCGCCGAGCGTGCGGTTAAAGCGTTCGGTTAGGCCATTCGTCTGCGGGTGGTAAGCAGTAGTTTTGCGGTGAACAGAATGGCACTCTTTGAGAATGGCTTCCACGACTTCCGCCAAGGAGACCCGGCCTCGATCGCTGAAAAGCTCTTGGGGTGGTCCGTGGCGCAGTATGAATCGATGTAGTAGGAAGGAGGCAACATCGCGCGCTGTAGCCGCTGGGAGGGCGGCGGTTTCAGCGTATCGCGTTAGATGGTCAACAGCGATGATGGCCCAGCGTTTACCAGCCGAAGTCAGAGGAAGTGGTCCGTACAAATCGATGCCCACGCGCCCAAACGGACGGTTAGGGCAAGGTAATGGTTGTAGACCTGGTGGCGACACGTGCGTTGCAGGTTTTCGGCGTTGGCAATCCTTCTTCTTGACGTTGCTCAGGCGACGATAATCGACGCAAAAACGTAGATTGCCATCCTTCTTCTTCACTAGCACCACGGGGGATGCCCACGGACTCTTCGACGGCTGGATGATGTCGTCGCGTAGCATTTCGTCGACCTGTTTCTTCACGGCCTCGCGTTCTCTCGTCGAAACTCTGTACGGGCTCTGACGGAGTTGTCTGGCACTTTCCTCTGTTATGATGCGATGTTTTGCCACGAGGGTCTGCCGAATCCTACATAACGACGGAAAGCAGTCCTTGTATTGCACGAGCAGGGTTTTGAGCTGTTCTTGTTTGTGCTTCGGAAGGCTGGGATTGACGTCGAAAGCTGGTGTCGGAGCTTTATTCGTCGGAGTAGGCTCGGGAGAATCGGTGAGGCCGAAAATATTGCTGGCTTCTACGATTTCTTCTATGTGGGCGACCGTCGTGTCTTTGCTCACGTGCTGCTACGCCCGCTTATTCTTTTATTTTGATGTATTCGGGTTTGACTAGCAAGGGCGGTTATCAAAGCAGATGTCACGTGGTCGTGATGTCGACGAACTTGTGGCCCGGAAACTGAATGTCAAACTGCAGCAATACGCTGATAGCGGCGAACAGAGCGTCGACCGTCGATCAACTGCTCATGGCTGGGATGCGCCGTGTTTTATACATCACGCATCGAAATTTCCAGTGTTATCACTGGTTGTCGCGAAAGCACTGGAATAATCTAGACTATTCGCGTCCTGTATGCAATCTTAACAAAACGATCTACTACACTCTCGAAGCTTCTCGAACACTGCGGTGCGGTCAGCGTCGAGCGTTGATAACCGCCCTTTCTGGTCAAACCCAAGTACATGAAAATAAAAGAAGAAGCGGGCGTGGCACTACGCAAAGTTCTATGAGCATAAACTTGTGATAAGTGCAGTGCTTCGTTAAATCGTAGATGGTTATGTCGAGTATTCACTGCATTTAACATGATAAGAATATTCATGTGCAGGATTTTCTTAATTTCCAAGGTCACCCATTCTCGCTTAGAGACTATAGCTCACAGTGCTAGAAGGAAGTATGGGTGCAGCGCGTGGGCCAATGCAAACAACATATTTAGCAGGCAAGTTTTATTGTTAAAGGCAACATAAGTAGAAAGATAAAAGAACTATAGAACCCGCTGCCCTCACTGCGCCGGCTTTCTTTACCATGTTTTCGTTCTATTTTGCGTAATGGAGCCCTAACAACATGCCCAAATTCAAAAACCTGATGTCCCAGTGCGTAAATTGCTTCAAAAAAGGTCTACCTCTACTTTTCCATCCACCTTATGAGGCAGGGCAGGGGGATGGCTAACTTTTTTTTCCTGACAAAAGTGAAAAAAATACAAAGTAACAAAAACATGACATGACATGTAAATATAGGATACAAAAAATATAAGTAGAATAAAAGTTATGAAATAAAAAGTTACAACACAAAATGGCAAAATATGAGCTCTTGGACAGTATTTCACCATGCACTAAAATATCATGTCTTTTCCTTAATATCATTTGGACGATTGTGGTGCCTACAAACGTTTACCTCCTTATCCTACAGATACTTTTTTGCTGGCTCCATAAATATGATAGCCAACACAATAGGGAACAATATGCTGTAATATGTGGAAGCCGTAATACATTTTAACGTGTGTGAAAATAAGATATAGCAAACACTTATTTGCAGACTGCTTGATAAAGTTGAATTATCTGTAGGGGGAAGGACTTTAAATATGAAGAAATTTGATGTTTCTTCCCAAAAAGAATGCAAGAAATACGATAAAAATAGGTTTTCTAACGAAGCTTTTTGTTGAATATCAAAACACTCTTACTAGTTCTTTATATTAGAGAGCCCTGTAGTTTGCTAATGCCACTGTTTTTTTCTAGCCGCAAAAGCAGTCGAATAAACCACTCGACAATGGCGGAACCGCCCAAAGCTTCAGCTGATGAATCTTCATCGTCTCTCTGCGGGAGTAGCCCACCCTGCCTCAACGAGCCGTGCCCAGCACATTTAGAGAGCAGCTCTTAAACACTGTGTTAAGCTTCGTCCCTTCTCGGCCCTCACCCTAGGCACCCATCTCGCACGCCTCGGGCCAGGAGACGTTCCCCCTCCTTTGCCCAGGCTGGCTGAATTTGTCAAGTTTTTGCCGCCGAATCAGCAAGTAAGAGTAAATGAATGGCGAAGCTTGTGCTAACGCACGCAAGGCTTGCAGCCCAACGAAGCTGGACGATCCCGAATGGTTGTGTCGTTGATACTATATTGCTGCTAGGTTGTTACTTGTTAATTCGAGGTAGCTCCAAATAAAGGCGCTCACGCTAGATGAGCGTTTGCGCCTCCGACTGAGGCACGGGTACGTCGTCGTTCGCGTTCGGCTTCTGGGATCTGGCTGCAGTCGTCGGTTTCCTCCCGATTGTTGGTTTTCCCTCGCTGGGCATACTCGCTGTCTTCGACTCGTCGTCGCCTCTTCGCAGCCTTTTTCTTGGCTAACCATTCTGAATTCAATCGTCGTCGACGCGGTCGTTCTTGTAAGTAGCACGTGCTCTTCTATAAGCGCCTTCCGGCTCGGCAGTGCGAGCATTCATTGGCTGCCTCATGGCTAGAAGTGGTGTGCCGGCACCAGTGCACAGGCTCTTCGCACTAAACAGAGCGCATGAACAGTAGAGGTGTGCACGGGCTCCGGGTAGCCCGAAAGCCCGAGCCCGACCCGGCCCGCGGGACGGGCTCGGGCGGGCCGACGTATTTTCACCTCGGGCCCGGGCCGGGCTCGGGCTGCTTGGAGTTTTATCGGGCCGGGCTCGGGCCCGGCGCAAAGCCCCACTCAAGCCCGAAACATAGAGAATTAGCGGGAATTGTTTTCCAGCACGCATACAGCGCCTTTTCCGCTTTTCCTTTCCATTGCAGTTGTTCAGCGAGTGGAGCGACAGTGGTGAGAATGTAGCAGTTACAAAAGATGAGCTCTCCGATTATCTCTCTATGGAATCGCCCTCCTGTCCATCTGAAGTTTTAGTCTTTTGGAAAAAACAAGCAGCAGAGGTATGCCAAGCCTGCCAGGCTGGCAAAAAGATATTAGCAATTCCGGCGACGAGTGCAAGCAGCGCACGCAACTTTAGTTCGGCGGGCTACATAATGCAAAAGCGCCGCACATCGTTGAAGCCGGAATCGGTGGACTGCTTGCTGTTTTTGCACGACAATTTGTAATCTGTGCAATAGAGACTGTTCGTCGTGTGTCGTTTGATCATATTTTATATGCTCAATAAAATGCCAAATTGCCGGAAAACGATGTTTTGTTTTCACAGCGAATCTTCAAAAAATCCGGGCCGGGCCGGGCCGGGCTCGGGATTGTGTTTTCGTACGTCGGGCCGGGCCGGGCGGGGCTCGCAGCCCTTTGCCGCCGGGCTCGGGCGGGCCTTCGACAAAGTCAGCGGGCCCGGGCCGGACTCGGGCTCGGAAATACGGCCCGTGCACAGCTCTCATGCACAGTAGCACTCAGCGACAGATATTGCTATCGTGTTCAACTCTTAAAGGCGAAGCTTAAGCGTCCCCCAATTTTTTTCTTTATTTCTTCCCCTCTTTCTTCCTTTCTTTCTCTTTCTTTTTGTTTATATTCATTTTTTCTGGCTTTCTATTTCTATATGTGTCCTTCTGTCACTATTTTTTACTCTTTCTCGCTCTTTTTATCTTTCTTTTTTTAAATGCGAAGCATTTCTTAGCGAACCTCTGGCACTTTGAGCGTTTCTATCTACGTATCTATCTATCTATCTATCTATCTAGCCGCCTACGTCTGGGTGCTCTCATGATCGCCTCCTTAACTTGGTGTAGACCAAAATTTGCATGGGAGGGTAAGAGGATTAGACGAATATGATTGCCGGGTCATGACATGAATAACGTTAAAATCCTGTCGCGTACGTCGTCAAACTCTTTCCACTAGACACGTGTGGCACATACCCGTTTACCACGGGCCGCGGTGTACGGGTATGCGCCACAGGTGATTGACAGTTTATATCTACCCAGGAACGGCGAGAACAGACATTGGTAACTTTAATTCTAGAGTGTTAACGAAAACCAACATCGGCAGCATTGACTCAACGAATGGAAAGAATGAACATTAGGATCCCAGCAGGAATCGAACCCAAGCATTCTGCGTGGCAATCAGGTGTTCTACCACTGAGCCACGCTAGGTCTATAAACTGGTTTGTAAAAACAGCCTACACAAGCGTAATATCGGTGCAACGTCAACTGTGGTTGTGATGCTGGCTATCTAATTTTACAAGAAAGCAATAAACCACTACATGATACACCTACGATGTGTACTCCTACGATACAGGCGTCATATCAGATTAACGCCTGTATTTCGAGTGTTGGCTCCTCTTTTATAGAAGCCTAATAAACATTACGTTTGTATTCCTATGATTGATCAAGCTATATTGAAGCATTGCTCGACCCCGGAGGAATACATTAACGAAAGTTACATATGATATGCACATCACCGCACCGTATAAAGTGCACTTCGTCCACCAGAACGACGCAGTATCCTCTTCATTTCTTATGAGGCTGGGCGATGGCCTCATGCTGACCGAGGATGATGCCAGATTGATTGACAGCCGCTTTGTAGACTAGGCTACGTAGGCCATATACGCCCAGGTAGTCTACGAATACGACAAACACCATCCACTGATGTTGGTCTACGTAGCACTATCCAGGCCTAACAGCCTCGACGGCCTATACCTCACCAACGCGAAGGGTGGCTTCAGGTTCCGACATGTCGCCGGCTCTGTCGACAGACAATTTGTCAACGAAATGACCGAGGTATTCACGAATTCCAACAGCTCTACTACACCACATACTTCACTACACATAGGCCCCTCGTCACCACGATCACGACCGGATCCTATAACAAGTCATGAACAGCTGCTGGTGCTCACTGATCACGGTGATGATGCCCTTGTTTAAGAACTGTCAAGAACTTCTTCCACACATGCACACGGGTTCGTGAAACGTACATGCGTTCTGGGGACACGTATTAGCACTACATATTAGCTTACCGCTTCTGGTGTATTAGCGTACCGCTTCTGGCGATTGGCAGCTTTACCCAACCGTAAGCAACTGGTTATATAACACATATGCGGCTCTTCAACATATATGTGTGCGCATAAAATTTATACAAATCTTTAGCGTCATTTTGTAACGTGTCGCTCAGTAAAAAAAGCTACGCCACAGTCACCTTCCCGCCACGTGCTTCGCATAACATCGACTCCCACGGTACGTGGGATCTGCCGAATTTTTTTCTTTCCTTCTATTTCTCGCATCATCTTTCTTCTTATATATATATATATATATATATATATATATATATATATATATATATATATAGATATATATATGCCGAACAAATCGGCGCGCGTGTTGTGGGAGCGATACAGCAGGTGGAGAAGTGGACGAAAGCGAAAAAGGACAAAGAATGCGCATGCCGGTTTATGAGAGAGTGAAAAACGTTTATTACGTGGCCAGTAAGTGAATGTGGGAGGGTCCCTTATTCCAGGAACCTTCTGGCCTGGACCGCCTGCTGGGCCCGCGCGACGAATAGGCGCTGGTCGACCAGGTCCGGCTTGGAAATCGCGGCCTCCCACGCTTCACTAAGGAGGTTTGGGTCTGCATCTGTTGCTGCTCCTTGTATGGCTGCGTCGCTGCCTTTGAAGATAGTATTTTTCTTTTCTCTCTGCACGAACTTACGGTCGAATTAAACTGCTCAGCTCCTAATAATATTGCACTTCTAAAATAGGAAAAAAAAGAAGAAAGATAAGAAAATCAATTAAATTGCAACTGTGTTACAGTACTTGTCAAGCAGACAGGCTGGTATCACGACCGCCTTGAACAGTGTTGTTTGTTGTTGTTGTTCTCAAAGTGCGCGGTAGCTACGACTGACACCGGTGGCGGCGCCGTATAACTGCACCACCAAACTTGGCTGCTGCCGTAATTTCGTAACTGCTTACGCAGCGAAACAGGAAGAATTCTTGCATGCTTTTCCAGTACAGATGCAAAGCGGCCAGAGAACGAAGAGCGTGGGTGTAGCGCTGGCTAAATGTGAGTTTGGGGAGTGCAACTTCACAAGTTTTTAGAGGCGGTCTGTTAAAATCACGCTAATGTTGTGTGGAACTAAGAAACGTGATTTGCTTTGTAGTTTTTTTTTCTATTTAAGCATCTTATTGACACGAAACAAGCACTGTCAGGTTTCTGGAATGATATTTCAAATGTGCAAGCTGATTTGGCATTCGCATTTACTGTCCCTCTAATCGTTAAAGCAAGACGTATGGAAAACAAAATTTCTCGAATGGATGTTTAGTGGAGCCGTAGAAATGCGCGCTTTCTCAATAAAGCACATCTGTTCGCAACCAATAAGTCCGCCTATATTAACGGCAGTGTGAATTGCAAGTGCGAATGAATTATCAAAATTTTAACCTCCCAGCCTTTCATTGCGTCTCTCTCTCTCTCCTGCTCAAATACAATATAAATGAAACATTAAGGGTCACACGCCGTTAAAACTACATTGTTTGTTTAATTTGAATAAATAAAAGTAATCTGTGGCATGGTATAGATAGCCCGGACACAGTCACATAATTATCGCTGTTGGTTCCGATGAAATTTTCATAGGATGTAATAATATTAGCAAACTCGAAAAGGAGGCAAGCTTCGTTTAACGAGCAGAGTATCAGATAGAGTTAAGTATAAAATGTCAAAAACGACACAGATAGAATTTACCGTTGTGCTAACTCGCAGTATAAATGTTTATTATCACACCTCATGATACGATGATCAAAACTAGCCCAGCTGTCGAAATCCTAGTGAATTCTGGTGTTTTAAGCTGGTGCAGGAGGAGGAATGACGGTTTTTTTTTCAGTACAGAAAGCCGACAGCAGACTCATCCAAGGTGGGCGGCGACCCCTAGTCGAAGATGCTGTGGGCCTTGGTTGGCAGCTTGACCCTGATCACTAACCAGGAATTCACAAAATTAGAAATTTGTGAATGTTTAACCTGTTTTTTGGTAATGAGCACTGATAACCGATGGCCGTTTCGTGCAGTTCAGTAATTATATATTAAAACGCTAATACCAGATAAATGACATGACACTTCCAATTCCAAAGTAACTTCGCTCTGCTACGAGGTTTTTACTGCAGGAAGTTTGCAGTGTGTTGAAGGAAGAAAAGTATCATCGTCATGAACCAGCACGCACTCACTTCATCCTCTTCTCCCTCTTCTGCTTCACTCCCAAATCATATGCGCCGATTTGTCCTACGTGCAATGCAATAATTTTGATGGACGAGAGAACGAGTAGAGAGAGAGAAAGAGAGAGTGCAAAAGAAAGAGATAGAAGTAAAAATAGTGAGAGAGAAATGCTTGGCGAGGCAAAATTCGAGCCAGCGCACCGACGATCCGAAAGCGAGTATCGTCACCCCTCTGTGATTCAGGCACGCTAGCAGAACATAATATAGCCTCGTACAGTATAATATAGCAAGGTGTAGGAAAGGGAAGTGCGGGGGAAGAGCAGAGAAAGGAGTGGAGAGCCAGTGCAAGATAGAAAGAAACAGAAAGAAATAGAAGGAGAAAGAGATAAAAAGAAACGAACACAAAATAAAGAGGGAAAGCTAAATAAAGAGAAAAATAGGAGAGGAAGCGTAGCCATGAGCCATATTTTTGGGCTCCTTGTTTTCGGCGTTTATTTTTCTTGAAACTCGGCAGGTGTTTATTGCTGTTTGTATTTTGGCGGTAAATCGGTGTTTATCGAAGTTTATTTCTCGTAAATCTCCGAGAATTCTCCGAAATTCGTAGATTTTCATTATTCTCAACACCCCAAAATCATAAATCAAATCATACCTTTGATTTTATTTCTTCTAGAAGGTTTGAATGCACAAAAAGATATACGTACAAGCGAAATACATGAAAACAAAACACTTTGTATTTGTGCGTATAACTTCCTTAGCTTAAACCTTATTGTAAAGCACGGAAGCATACTTTGCAAAGTTGCTGTCAGTGATTGAAGTGCGCTTCCTTCGATTGACGACTCTGATCTTTTAAAATGCTCGTTCAATGTTAGCAATAGAAACAGGAAGCGCCAGAATACGCAGCACGCAGCGACAAAGCACTGGTCACTGGACACTGTGAAGTCTTCAAAACGACAGGCATTCAACTATGTTACATCTTTGATAGCACTGATCGTTCGCAATATCACTCAGGAGCTCGCTCATGTCTTCGGTTTCAAGAAGCACTAATTGAAAAATATGCGCGTAGGTTTCGAACTTGAAGAGTAGCTCATGCTTCACATTTGAATTCACAATTTGAACGCAGTACTAAAACGATTCTTTGGTGTACTGGAGTTGATCGGACAGAGTTCCTCTCAGATGTCTCTCTCCACTTTTCAGCGACAGCATTGTCGTGTCCGTGAAAGTCTCCGGCATTCGTTAAGCAGTCATTTCATGCAAAGACCTCGGTTGGATCACGTCATTGACTAATGAGTGCGTGCAAACGAACCCCCATTATCGGGTAAACTTGGTGTACCGGGGTACTTTCTGTCTGAAGTTCATAAATGATTGAGAGCGACGCACCCGAATTGCTCTTCAGAAACCTCACCTTGACGAGCAAGTCGTGCACAGATTCAGGCGATAATATAAGGCTCTTGATCTTCTCACATTTGGTTCCCTTGGCTTCGTCGCTTGTCAAAAAAGACAAAAAAGCGCACCAGTAGTCCAAAATGTCTTCTAGAGCTTCATAAAATGAGAACCACCTCGACGTATATACGGGTTTCAGCGACTTGATGGTCATGCCCAAGACCAAACTTACGGCGCAGCTCCCGCGACCACTTCAGCAAGGCAGGAGAGTGCACAACAATATCGTGAACTACATTAAACGAGCTCGTCCTGATTCCATCCTCCAGAGCGGTGCTGAGTAGGTGGCAGGAATCTTTGAAGTGACGCGCCTTGAATTTGGGATTGGAGAGTTGCAAGTCCTTGTGAAGCTTCTACATGAAGCTTCTACCTGGTTCATTTGCAAACCAGCATGACAGGGTGCACGGCAAAACTGGTGCGGGATGTCATTCGCATCTTCTCTCTTTGACCGGGCCCGAGTGATGCATTCTTCCAGCGAACTTCGCTGTGGCGAGTCGCCTGTGAAATACGACGAACACGATGATGTGAACACATCGGAATCCGACCATGTAAGTCTATTTAAACCCAGCACTGAAACGGTAGAACACCGAAGCGAGACGGGCGGACTAAATAAGAAGCGACAAAAGGCCGTCTCTCCAAGAACCAACGACTGCTAACATGGAACCGTTGACAGACAAGAGCCAGGCGCACCGTGGAGCGTGAACTCAGTCATGAAAGAGTGCGCGACGTCCTCCCCATGGAAAGAAGTTCGTTGAATGGGGCAGTCTGGACTCTGAACTTGGGCAAAGAAGACGTGTGTTGTTTTGTACGTGTGCGTGTAGTACAGTTGTTCTGGTATTGTCTTACTCACATGTACACCTCAATTATATCGAACTAGTAAATCAGTTAAAATAGATAACCTAACCGTGCGGAAACCCGGGCAGAAAGTCCTTAAGTAGAGAGGTCCACAAAGGTCGCGAGTAGGGACAAAGTCGACGGAAAAGCTCAAAGTGAAGCGACGCTCTCGACGACGACAGAACACCGTCATCATCAACGAGGCAACATCGGCGCTTGAAAGTGCTAGTCTTGAACAGCTCAGTGCTATTCTGCAACGACTGGAGGTTAACAACGCCGATATTTGAAAAATCAGCGCAAAAAATGGAAACGTGCCTTCCAGAGGACGCCTTCAAGGAGGAGTATGAAGAACGCCTTCAGTACGGCGATATCGCTACAAAACCATCGGCCTCCTCAAGGCAAAGATATCGTTGGTACATGCAAGTGCCATCACCTCGAGCAGCGTAGCAACACCTCATCCGCTGCCCTCCCAGACTGACCATCATGGCCCCAAGCTACCGAAGCTTCTTCTGGAAACGTTCAACGGTGAGCTTTCCGCGTGGCAAACCTTCTGGGAATGCTACCGTAAAGGAGTGCACAAGAACAAAGGGTTCTCGAAGACCGAGAAGTTCCAGTACTTAAGGTCGCTGCTCATGGGACCAGCTAGGATAGCGGTAAGAGGGATGCAGCCGACGAAGGCTTGCTACGAAGATGCCATCGAAATATTGCAGAGACGATTCGGCGACAAAGAACGATTTCAACAAGAAGGCATCGCAAAATTAAGAGTTCTTCCCAGCGTTGCTTCACGGGAGGACACGCGTGTACTACAGCAATTGTGCAAGCCCGCACGCGCAAGCCCACATTCGTGCACTAATGGATTAGGTATGAATGCCTCGTCTATTTGGCAATGTTAGCAGCGCGATCCTCTCGGAGCTACCCAAAAAATGGTTGTGGATTTCCACAAGGAACTACGCAAAGCCAGCAGCGCAACAACGCCGACGATTCAAACTACACCCGATCCAGGTGCATCTTCTGCCTCAGGAGTAGACAATAGGCTAACCGGCATTCTAGAATTTATCCTCGTCGAGACATAAAGCAAAGAAAGATGCGCCGAAAGCGTTCGTGCCATGAAGGAGGGCAAAGCAGAACAGAGTGGAGGAAAAGTAAACAGAACCACACACCAAGCACTGCGGTGCTTAACTGGCAGCCCGTGCAGGCGAGGAGGTGTTTCTTCTGCGAGTGGATGAAACACGAGGCACAATCATACCGGGCTCCCCTCCCGTCGTAAGAAAAGATGAATGAATTGGCACGTGCCGGGCGCTGCTTTTGTTGTATGTCGTGAGGGCACCAATCAAAGGAATGCTAAAGAAAGGTAAAGTGTGCAGCTTGTGCGGTAAACGCCATGTATTTTCTTTGTGCAACCCCGGCTGGTAGAAAGCAAATAATGATCGTTGTCAAGCTGTGAAAGAAGTTACCGCTACTAACGTACTACATACGGCCGCTGAAAAAGAAACAAAGAGATGGATCTGCAGACTTTCCGTGCTTGAGCCGTCGGTGGTAACAAATGCGGATGCATCCATGGAGTACAAGATGGCGGAAGTCAAAATGCATTCATTACAGAAGATGTCTCTAAAACTTCTAAGCTGCCTCTTTTGGGACACACGGACTTCCACCTCAACACCTCGGATTGACGGCTGCGAAAACGGAGATGTTTCATATCGTTGAACTGCGCTTGCGCAGTCAATACGGCGACAGTGAAACAACAATTGAGACAATAGAAGTTCCTTTCATATGCAATGGCGTTGTACCAGTTCCTGTTGATCATGATTTCGTGCAGGAAGTCGAGGATGATGGGGGACTTATCGCTGACAAGCTAATTTATCCAGGAATACTAGCTGTGGCAAGAATTTGTTGATTGGACGGGATCATTTTTCGAAAATACTGTCGGGGCAAGTCTGCCGCTGTGCATACAACAGGTTTAGCAGCTATCGATACAAAGTTTGGTTGGACATCCGGGGCTCTATGATCATGGCGACAAATGTCTCCATTTTAAAGATTGTTCTGGAAAGCGATGCCACAGAGCAAACTATATTGCAAAATATTTGGGAACTGGACGTCATTGGAGTGTGAAGCAAGAAAGCGTCAACCACGCACTGAGCAGTGTGAAAAGAAAAGGTTACCGCTCTGAGGTGTCACTCCGTAGAAAGAGAATTCTCACGACCTGGCAGATAACCGAGAAATGGCTATGAGAGGGCTGTAAAATCCAACAAAAAGGTTGTGCCGCCGCAAAGAGCTTGTGGAAGAATACGACTCTGCCATCAGAAGCTACATGAACGAAGAGCATGCTGAAAGAGTAAAACATGAAGTAGCATCCGAGCATGTATATGACATGCCTCACCAGCCAGTCATCCGCACTCAGTCAATGACAACGAAACTTGGCGTTGTGCTCGACGCGTGTTCTCGTGCACTAGAACAGTTGTCGCTAAACAGACGTTTGGATAAAGGACCAAAGCTTATTAGCGACATGATCCGCATTCTGCGGCGTGTCTGCCTACACTCGGTTACTCTCGTGGCAGATAACGAGAAAGGTATCCTTCTAATCAGCGTGCGCCCTGAGAACAGGGATGCTCTAAGATTATTTTGCTACAGCGAAGCACCCCATAACCCTGGCACCCTTCGAGAGACAGAGGAATGGAGAATGCAAAGAGTACCATTCGGCACTACGGCGGGTCCACACCTGTCAAACGCCGACCATGCTCTAAGACTTGTTCTACGTCGACGACTTGGCTGCGGGAGCAACTACAGAGGACGAAGCCTTGAAGATAGCTGCAGAAGTGAAAAAGATAATGACCGATTCTGGCATATGCCTAAGAAAGTGGTCATTCAATGCGGCAAAAGTTAGGATGACATCAAGCGGCCAACAAAGCAGAGCTCCGGATGAGCCTCAAAATGTACTGGGGCTTTTTGCGGACACCTACTGAAGACAAGATGTCCATATCGGCCGCGGCCGTATTGATCGCAGCATGCACAGGAGTCAGCACAAAACATGCAGTGTTGCAGGCATAAGCGAGGATTTTTTACTCTTTGGGACTGTAGCGCCATTTGTTGTACGAGCCAAAGTGCTTTTGAGCGCATTTTGGAGAGAGCAGATGTCTCGGATGAGCAACTGCCGCATGATCTAGAGGCCGAGTGGAAAAGCTGTGGGCATATTTGACTAACTTGGAACAGCTCAATTTTCCCCGTTGCATATTGACAGACTACACTACGAGGCCATCAGATGCGCATATTTTGCGGTGCAACTCCAAAAGCCTAGGCGCCTGCACGTGCCTACGGATGCCAGATGACAGCGAAGTGGCGAACACAAACCTCATCTTCACGAATTCCCGAGTAGCCCCGTTGAAAGCAATGTCTCTGTCCCGGGAAGAGTTAATGACTGCCTTGATTGGAGTACGAATAGCTGATTATCTTCATAGTGCCTTTGATCATACAACTGCAGCGTATTTTTGGTTAGATTCTATATCCACCTTCTGTTGGGTAAAGGGCAAGGCCAAGCACTGGAAGTATTTGTTGAAAATAGCGTGAATGACATACAGAGTTTAAGCAGCTCAGAATGTTGGAGCCATTACTCAGGCACCGATAACCCGCTGACTGTCGGACACGGAGGATGCCTGCAGTTCCTAAGAGACAACACACTTTGGTGTAAATTGCCAAGTTGGCTGCAACAGAATTCTCAATTCTGGCCATCAAACGAATTTGATAATGCGTGTCACAGCCATGACGCAGATACGAAAAGAGGAAGAACGCAGTTCGGCTGCTTACAGGAATAACTTAATTGGCCCCTTTGATACAAGCAGAAAGGTTTAGCAGATACACACGTCGGATAAGAGTGGCTGCGTGGAACCTGGGGTTTGCAAGAAATTGCCGACACCGCTATGACAGTTGCCCAGTATATCTCACAGCGGACGAGATTCATGAACCGAGCAACTAATGGATTCGACAGGCTCAAAGCAAAGACTACGAGCATGAGATTGGAACAGTTTCTCCGGTAGAGAGCCTGACGGTTAACTCAGCCTTTCGTTGACGCACAGAAACTGTTGCGCGTGAAAGGTGGTCTTCAAATCTCAAAGGTATCCGAAGACGTCAAGCATCCAACCCTCCCGAATTATCATGTCGTAACCAGATTGATAGTAGTTGCAGCTCATCTTCGAAATTTTCATGGAGGCACTCTCAGCACTATGTCTGAACTGCGCGAATGTATTTGATTCCGCACTGTCGGCAGCTAGTGAGGAAAGTCATATCGTGATGCTCTCTGTGTTCCAAGCACTCACTCAAACCAGCGACAGCACCAATAGCTCTCCTTCCAGGCGACAAAATGAACCGGAGCGAACATTATCAATTCGTGGGTATCGACTTCACTGGCCCTCTTTTCACCAAAAGTGAAACGTCAAGCGCAAAGTCTTACTTCGCCTTGTTCATCTGCGCGGCAGCAAGACCAGTGAACTTGGAGTTAGTTTTCAGCCTTGCATCTGAATGTTTTCTGTTGGCCCTACGACGCTTCATAGCGCGCAGGTGTCTGCCGCAGACGATTTGCAGCGACAATGCTTTGACCTTTAAGAAGGCATCCAGGGAAGTGCAAAGCCTTTGGAAAATTCTTTGCAGTCGTGACATTCAAGCTTACTGCGCCTCTCAGCCGATCACGGTTTCCCTGCGAAAAGTTCTCGGGCGTCAAAGCCTGTTTTTGAAGAGCTCAGTACAGTCCTGGCAGATGTGGAAGCAATGATCTACACACGCCAACTCACCTATGTCTAGAGGATCCAGGTAAGGCGTCAGTGCTTACACCATCCCATCTCTTGACAAGAAAGAGACTGATCGCTTTACCTGCCTCCAAGTTAAGCACTGTTCCCACTTCTAAAGGAGCTGACTTAAACCGACGCCGCAGGTGCCGACGACCACTTGTCAGCGCCTTTTGGAACCAATGGCAGAGGGAATACCTGCTAGAGTTGCGCTCAGCTCACCTAATACCGTCAACGCAGGACAATTATCTTACGGAAGACGACATCGTGATTGTCCGAAGACCATACAAAGCCACATATGTGGAAAACAGGAAGGGTCGTCGAAGTTTTCAAAAGCCTCGACGGAGCAGTGCTGTAAAGTTGTCCACTAGAATCGGTCTGCGATGCCCGATACAACTCCTCCACCCTTTGGAGGCACAAGTAAAATGATTAACGCTTATTTTTTTTGGGGGGGGGGGTGGATGAAATAAAGCGGCAGAACACCAGGCAGACCATGTATGAAGTGACAAAAGGCCGTCTCTTCAAGTACCTGTGACAGTGAACATGGAACCGTTGATAGACAAGAGCCAGGCGCAACGTGGAGCCCGAACCCAGGCAGGAGAGAGTGGGCTTCCTTCTCCCCATGGAAAGAAGTTTGTTGGGTGGAGCCGTCTGGACACTGAACTTGAGCAAACAAGGTATGTGTTGTTTTGTACGTGGGCGTGTTTTTCCTAGTTTTTCCAACATATCCTTACTCACGTGTAGACCTCAATTAATTCGAACTAGTAAATCAGTTAAAGTAGATATCACACCATGGCATAAAAGTAAGCGTGCACGACCACACCTCGTGAAACTGCGCGAAGCATGCTGCATTCACTCTCACGTAGCCGCCAAGTCAAAGCACACATTGTTTAGCAAGGACTCACCTGTGTCTGGAGGGCGCTTCTACATTTGAACGTGGCGCTGTGATTGTAAACGCTCCGCAATTCTCACGGCGCCCATGCCGTTGGCAGTGCTAACTGTCACAGGACAAAGCTTGCAAACAATGACTCCTTCAGAGGGCGTTGACTCTTCAAAATTACTATACTCCATTACGTAATCGCTGCAAAGCTTTCGTTTCCTTCCCACTTTGTTTGCCTGAAATTTCTGCTGAAGTGCTACAGAAATGCGTCATGTGAGCATGCCACGTTTCCCCCCAGCAGGCTTTCCGAGCTTGACACTCACTGCCGTGGCTGTCTGAAACTGTTCTCTTTCGCGTGCGCATTTGAGAAACAACATGCCAATCACATACCCAATACCCCACGCGGCTGCAATCTACTCCAATAAGATCTCTAAAGTGTGGCAGCGGCAACAGCGGCCGGCGAAGCGCGGGGCCCGTATTCGCCGAGCGATTGGGCATCGTCACCGCGTTAGTTTGTATAGGCGTTTAGCGGCACACATCAAAATGTACATAGCAGAGCTTCGCTGTGAGCGGTTTGAGCCGATTGTCGACAAATTTGTGTCCGTGTCGTCTCTCTTGTGGATGTGTGTTCGCGCTCTTACCCCCTTAATCTACAATATGATCCAACTCGCCCAAGAAGAAGTATTAATGAAATAAAGCGCGTTGACTGCATCCGAATGGTGATATATACGCGCTCCATGGCCACATTAATGCTCAAAACCGGCCTAACGTTCTTATTACATGGGAAAGAGGCACAATCTACCAATCAATAGGGTGCAGGCCTTCGTTGACAGTCGTGTTTTGCACTTTGCTTGATGTTTTCTTCTTGTTTCATTTCTACGTGTTTAGCTTGTGTTCCGCCGATGCTACCATACGAATAGTTTTGCATGACTGAACCAATTAAATATTTACTTCTTGCTCTAGCTGCTACAAAAAAAAAACTGGCTACATTTCCGCGTAAATACTTGAAGTAGAACCTGGTGCACTCTCCTTTTTTGTTTGCATGAATACGTGTACCGCTATAGAAGTGCGTGGCTTGAGGTCTTTTTTACCGCTAACCGGCCTTTCCAGACGCTAGTTCATGCTTTTGCGAGAACACATCGATTTCAATATCGCCAACAATTCACGAGATGGTGTCGCTAAAATTCTGCATTCACACCTCGATATTGAGTACTACTTTCGCTTTGAATGTCGCGAAATTCGCTACGTGATATGCTCGAGCGAGAAAGCGGCAGCCACATTGAAGCAATTTTGGCGAATGAACGGTACGATGATTACACCTAGCGCCATACTGACACG
Source organism: Rhipicephalus sanguineus (assembly GCF_013339695.2). Lineage (NCBI taxonomy): Eukaryota > Metazoa > Arthropoda > Arachnida > Ixodida > Ixodidae > Rhipicephalus > Rhipicephalus sanguineus. The sequence continues at coordinate 116,617,936 of NC_051186.1, read as the reverse complement.
TGCATACACACTTACTTTATTAGAGAGTATACAAGCCTCGGAAGGCGAAATGCTTATGCATCCATGTAGGTTTGCGCAAAATTAGGTATTTCATATTGTGCCAACTTAACGGAATAAGCTGCCGACTGAGAACGGGCATGACGTTCGCACACATGGGAACACGGTGTGGCTAGCAGACGACAGAGGGAGCCATCCACACTACGGGGTTTCATCCACCCGCTGCTACGTGCCGACTATGCTCGATCTCGAGGCCAATATTCGATGTTGTCTGGGCGCCCTAGCGCAGCTGTCGCGCCTTTGTGTCACCGAGGACCGTATATCACGATGTCTGGCGATCTTGGGGCCTCTACATTCGTTGACCTGTTGACGCCTCTCGCTTCGTGCGCGACAATGCCCTTAATAAATGAGCCATGGCTGCGGTCGCCGAGATTGCTGACGCGCGATAAACTTTAAATCGGTCAAACCGGAGGATTTATCAATGAGCGCTTTGAACTTGCCCTTTTGGTAAAGAACGGAGCCAGGTAATGTTGGCCCGTGAAATAGGAGTTTATCGGACAAATCCAAATTGTCAAAGCTTTTGCCGGAGAATGTTTATCGGATTTTTTGGACAAAACCGAAAACACGGCGCCCTGAGTATAGTACAGCAAGGGGTGGGAAAGAGAGAGGTGAGAGCGGGAAAGCTTAGACAAGCTAGGACCAGTCAGGTGCCCACTAGCTCTGCTGTGATTCACGCTTGCGCGACATAGCAGGAACAGTGGTTTCTTTTTACCCCCGGCAATTTGTTTTCGATAAATCAGTTGGTATTGCAGTCACAGTTTATTGAAAAAGTAGACGTGTTGAGGTGTCTGCTGTGATCCAGCCTTGCGCGACATAGAAGAAGCTGCACTAATTTTTGTTTACTCCCGGCATTTTGTTCTTGATAAACCAATTAGTATTTCAGTCACAATTTATTAAAAAGATGTACACGTATTGAGGTGGCTGGTACTTGAGAATTATGATGATGTTTTTTTTCACCTTCATTTTGTGGTGCCGGAGAGAAATTTTGGCATCCGCTTACCTCCAATCCCTGTAAAAACAAAATCCGACAAGAAATGATAAGAATCGTCCGCCAATACGGCAGCGTTCTTTTCCTCAGCTCTTCTTTTCAATTTTCCTTGGTAATTTTCTGCTTTTTGTATGTACACTAATTGCTTTTCTTGTAGAAAAGAATTCTTACGTATATGTAAAAATGCTATAATTTACGATGCCGCCTCATTCGAGGGGTGGGGGGGGGGGCGAGGGGCGGGAGAACAGAGTTTCACGGGGTACTGGGAGTGCTTCAGTACGTGGATATCACTATACTGCAGAAATTTCCAGCAATGAAGGCAGGACTTATTCGCCATCAGATCTTGCGTTCATTTGCAGTGACAGAGAGGCTGTTCTCGTCTGCGATTCTTGTATTGAGGCCGAATCGATGCTGTCTATAAGGTAGTGCATTTGAGAAGCTGCTGTTGTGTAGTGCAATTCCAGAAAACCCTTCTCACTAAAGCAGATGTTCTTCGTAAAATAAATGTACGTTTCACCGTAAGAGATTCGAGCTATATTCTTCACTTGTAAGTTTCAACGTTCCACAGCTATATTCATATTATTATGCTTCATTCATTATGTGTCTTTCCAAAACACCAGCATTCTCGAAATAAAAAGAAAGTATTCCCGTATCTGTAGCCCCCTATCTGCATTCCGTAATGCTTTTTTTCATCTTTTTCCAAAGAAAATCCAAGATGTCCCATTACGTAAAAGACAAATGTATCTCAGATTCTTAGTATCTGTATTTTAGGCCTCCAGCGCATGTATCTCGGTAGATGTATTCCGTAATACATTTATGAATATCTCTGCCCAGACGTACCCCCTTGCTTCAGGTGCGGTTCTTGCAATAAAACTATATGCTGTTTTTGTCATCCAAGTATTCCCTTTGTTTGGTTTTTATTGTATTTCAGTGCTGATTTCTAATGCACGGACTATTGTGCCGTATTCTTCCTGGTTATTTTTCTTTACGTTTTATGTTGTTGCCATTTTTTATCATTTGAATTGTAACCCGGCTTCTTATGACTTTTCGTGTGGTTGCAATGCAAGGTGGCCTTACGGAATGCCGTTCGGGCTTACAAGGGATTTTCAGCAAATACACAAAAAATGAGCAGGATTGTGTCAGGATTTCAGCCATGCGTATTATTGTTGAATATACCTCTCGTGCCTCTACCATGTAATGACGTTCCATGTACAATTCCATTGCATACAATCTGGGGATTAAAGTTTTCCTCGACTGTGGTTTGTCTACAATGCTATTGTGAATATGACAGCTTGCACAAGGAAAGCTAAATTGAGACAGTCGGAAATAAAAATACCTGCTGCCACGGCTGCGAGCACGCATGTGGCCGTGCGTGTGTCCTTTCGCTCGGTAGTTGCTTTGCATCTTCCACACGGTTACTTACAAACCCGAAACCAGGGCAAAATCTCTTTTCCAATAGCGCGCTCCTGAAAACTACGATTTGAGTGTGGCTGCGCAAAAGACACGTACACAAAAGGCGTACCATCTATAGGCGCAAGAAATAAGAAATACTTTCTTTAATGTCCATGCTTTTATGTACAGTCCACCAATAGAAATACGCGTCTTCGACATCTTGCATTTTCTATACACTCTGCGAAACACGGCCATTAAATACAGCCTGTTGACTTGAAAACCCGTCGCACGAGACAAACGCTCTGCTAGAAGAACTCTTTAAGTGTTCCACTGCTTGGGCGGAGCAAAATAAGCTAGCGTAGCAGGAAACCTTATCTGAAAACGTGCAGCTGAAACCACCGAGTATCTATCTATCCATCAAAAAAAAATAGATACAAAAGTGCCGTGACGGCGGAAGCACGAAAAGCCATATGTGATCTCCCAGTATTGTGGGAAGTGTGTGTGTGTAGGAGGAGCACATGCCCGAATCAAAACCGCGTGCGAGCCCCGGGCTTGCATTGCAGAGAGTGCGGGTGTGAACCCGTCTTCATTAACGCGAAAGTAGTATCCAGGGATAGTAGATACTTGGGCCACAAGATAATAGACGCTTTCCACATCAGAGGAACGGGAGAAAGATGTGTCAGCGCTCCCTCTACCAGTTTGGCCGACAAGGAGTTCGATTATCTATGGTCCACGTGCTATCGTTATCTAAGCGGGAATGATTGTCACTTTGAAATCTTGTACCGGCGTTGTTTCTTGGCTACGCGGTTTCAAGTGTTCTTTCGTTTGTTTTTCACACATCATCTGTGCTGCGGATATTTAAGGTTGACACGGTTTTCAATAAACTAGTTGTGATTGTGCGCTCGTTTTCGTCTGTTCTTTCTTGGTGTCTCGTCTGCTGCACAGTTTTTTCTGAAGTATACGTGTTGTGTCGGGCATGCTTTACATGTCATGCTAATTGTGCGCTCGCGGCCGTTTTGCTGGCTTAAAATACACCAAAATTGCTATTGCATGACATGACTGTATGACGAACATAAATGACGGGTGTTAACATGACAATCATGATATGCATGTGGTGTAGGGCATGATTAACAACCTACGCTCATGGGCTGCTCGCGGCCGTTTCGCTAGCTTGACATGCACCACCTGTGGTATTGCGCGACGCGACTGTACGATGAACACAGATGGCAGGTAGAAACATGAGAATCATGACATGCATATCATGTACAACATGATTCATATGTCACACACATGGTGCTCTAACGGCAATTTCCCTAGCTTGATATACACCAAAACTTGTCTTGCGCCACGCGGCTGTATGATGCACACCAATGGCATGTGGTGACATGACAATCATGACATGGATTTCTTGTACAGCATGATTTACATTTCACGCTCACAGTGGGCTTACGGCCATTTCCCTAGATTGATATACACCAAAACTGGTACTGCGTGACGTGACTGTATGGCGAACATGAATGACAGGTCCTAACACGTAAATCACAACATGCATGCCACGTGCGGCATGGTGTACATGACACTGTCTTGGTGTGCTTTCGGCGGTTTCGTTATCTATATATACACCAAAATGTTTATGGCGTGACATGAGCACGTAACGCACATAAACGACAGGTCATACATTGCATATACCAGAATATACGTTTCATTATATGAAATATTGTACATGCATGAATGCATGGCCAACATGCGATATACAGTGAACTAAATGTCTTGACTTCAATGAGTCCATTTACTTCAAAGGCAAACAAGGCGATGTATGCCGCTGTTTGCTGGCTGCTTTTCATTACATCGATATTCACAGTGCGTGGGATCTGCCAGATATTTTCGGCAGGAATTTTCCTGTTTCCATGAGGCTGAGAAGCAAACTTCTCTGTCTCATGGAACTTGACTCCTTTATGATTAAGAAATTTCGTTAGCAAATGTTACCGCCCGCAGTATTCTTAACTAAATTCGAGACTTTCATGACTTCCTTGCATGCTACCATCCTTCTCCAATATGTGTAACACAAGCATGCCTTAATGAGCATATTTTCAACTCAAATTTGATCACCAGATTACAGAGGCCTGCGGCAAGGTAGATGTGGCCGTCCTGGTGGCGGAGCCGCGCCCTTTGTGAAACAAGACATTGAATTCACTGTACTTCCCGTTGTCACCAACTGTGAATCTATACGGTGTAAAATTAGGATTTGTGGTCTTACGTTGGGTAATGCAGCTGTTTACTGTCCACCTGATGCGGGTTTTGGTGTCTTCTTTGTTCTTTTGGATTATCTAACCAAAAACATTAGACTGCTCCAAAATGTTAATCACTGGTGACTTCAATACCCCTCTCATAGACTTGCAGACGCTAACAGCACGTGGCCATCACAAGGTCATCTTTGATTACTTGATTGATATAGCTATTTCTTTTGATCTGACGGAAATTTTCTCTTCTGTAACCCGCGAAAATGCCATCATTGACCTTGTTTTTTAATGAACAGCTTAGACATCATTGTAATCATTGCGAGATCGTCGAAGGCCTGCGGGACCACAAGGGTGTAATAGTTGATTTTAATTTATGCACTATACCTAAGCCTTATTTATATCGTACTGTTTTGAACGCTAGCTCCCTAATAAAGAAGCTTACGCCTTCTTTCAGGCGCGAAGCACCTTAGGATCTCGGCGTGTCGGGTGCATCGTCGTCTGCTGTCGGGACGGTCCATTTGCGTGAGCGCAAGAGCGCACGCCACCGCCTCAGCGCTCGCCGTGTGGTGAGAGACAGCGAACGGCGCGCGTTGACTATCGAAACGCTCTTTCAGCGATGAACGCTGAAATACCAGCTCGCAAGGAACGAGCACGCGCCCTCACCCGCGAGAGACAACATCGACGCAAGCAGCGTCTGCGAGAGAGTTTCTTGATATAAAAAACTGACTGCTCGCGCTGCACAACCGTGCACCGGCCACCCAAATATATAGGCACTGGATCCTGACCTGCAATGCAGTGCCGGTGGGAAATTTCTCTTGTGCGTAGTTGAACAATAAAGATTCGCAGCGTGCACGTTAAGTAAAAGCGGACTGCAGGTCTCTGTGTCTAATCGTTATTCTGTCTCTAATTGCCCATCAGCAGTGACATTGCAGTGGAAAACAGCGGCGCGCACTGCATGCTTCGCACGATCCCCAATTTTTGTTTTTTGAAACGTTTTTGAGCAATGTGAGACATTGCCCTGTCGAGAAATTAGTTAACTATTTTGAAAAAAAAGATGTTAAGGAATGTATTACGGATTACACTCCAACTAAGTGTATAAGCGCAATCACAAGCATCCGCGGTGCACTCGTGAGATTATACACATAATTCGTCGCATCAGTCCTCTCCGCAAACAACCCAATGAAATCTTCCGGGTCACCTCCATTATCTACACTCAAAATTAGTTTAAAATCTGCTGTCAAGTGCGAAAAAGCTACTATTTGAATAATACTTTGTCGCCGCTCATAAAAGACAGGCGATCAAAGTTCCGGAAAGCCATCACTCCACCTAGTCAGAGCTGTCCTTCCTCATTTATTATTTTTGATACACTATGATCTGATAATATTAGCATTACTGAAGCATTGATTGACTACTTTAAATCTGTGTTTACTTCTGGTGATGGGTGACCCCTACATTTTGTACCAACTCTTCGCCATCACCATTTCCTAGCATGCTAATCAGTTCTGCTGGGGTATGTAATCTCATACTAAAAATTGATTCACTGAAAATTATAGGGCCAGTTAATATACCTAATGAAGTTTAAAAGGACAGACTTGTGGTATATATCCTCAATTTTTTTCAGCTCTGTTCTTACATCTACTGTTATATGGCTCTGGAAATGGGGTTTTTCGCATACATAAGGGTGGCAATAAATAGTTGGTGTGCAACGATAGGCTAATTTCGGTAATATCAACATCATGTAAATTACTGGAGCGCACCATACATCGATGACTAGTCTGAACATAATATTCCCTCACATGCTCAACATGGCTTCCGTTGTGGCCTTTCGACGGTGACACAGTAACTGGAGTTCTCCCATGATATTGCATCCACACTTAATGTTAGAGGACAACTTGCCATCTCCATTGACAAGAGTAAACCTGTCGACACACATGTCATAATAAACTTCTCATTAGACTCAGGTCAATAATTTATGAACCTAAGCTTATAGACTGGCTACAGGACTACCTAAGCTTAAGAACCCAATTTCTTGCATTTAACCATGTTCACTCATTTCAGATTAATGTTACATCCGGTGTACCTCAGGGATCCGTATTCGATCCACTACTCTTCGTCATTTATATAACTGATATCGTTAAGATAACTGCTGGAATGCTGTTAAATTACGACTCTATGCCGATGACTACGTCCTTTATTCTGCTCTGTCTTACACTATATATCACTTAGAGTTAGCGTTTTTGTCCGTTTTTGTGAACGGATGTCACTAGACTTCATGAAATTAGTCTCAATGACATTCTCAAATGTATAGCAACAGTTCAAAGTTACATATTTTAGTCAGGACCATAAGCTCCCAAGTGTAGATGCCTTGAAATATCTTGGTGTTACTTTCACACCTGCTTCCGTCGTGTGGCCAACACATCAAACCAACGATATAAATATGCTCGAGTCTATTCAGTAAAAGAGCATTAGTTTCATATGTAATTATTATGATCGCCATTATTCACGAACATTACATCCTACCAAGCCAGAGCTAAGACATTTGGCCCACAAACGCACTTGTGACCATCTCGTCCTGATTAAAATTGCTCATGGGGAAATATTTATCAATGCGCCTATTATTTTTCCCAACCTTTCTTCTCGAATCAACAGAAGTCACCACCTTAATATAGTTCCTTTGAAATCTTCCACTGATTGCTATTAGTTTTCCTTTTTTCCTCATGCTATTTACATCTGGAATGGCATTGACGGCTCTCTGCGCGAGTTCTCTAACCATGAATTGTTTGAGCAATCGTCAAACATCGTTCACAACGAGCTATGCATGCTCTCATGATTAGTTCTCTTTTTTCAAAGTATAAACTATTTTTCAAACTGTAGTTTTAGTCTATGTACGTACTCCCTCCTGCAATACATTGCTATGCAAGATTGCAGTGTATGTACATAAATACACACATAAAATAAACGGCGTACAACGCTCGGGGATGTGTCCAGTGTACAATGCGATTCAGTCTTTTTTGTTTAGCGCAGCGCCTAAGGGGCGGTCGTCACAGGCAGACTCACTACCATTAATGAAATAACGGCACACTAAGTGATAGTTCGTTATGATATAAGATCACTGCTTCAAGGTTTTTTTTTGCGTGTGTGTGGCGGGGGCTACCGCTTCGGCTTCTGTCATGTTTTCCGAGCTGATCTTGAATGAGGCGCATGTTAATAAAGCTATCATAGTTAATGGTGGTCAGCAAAGTTCCGTGCGTGCCATAGCGAGCTCCATCCATGTGATATTCATTCCTCGACCCGCTCCGTACCCTTGTGACTTGGCTGGCCCTGACTCCGCGACGCAGACGGTGATTTAAAGGATACATGTGAAAACGAATGGCTGGATCTGAATGTTTGATCTCAGCACTTTCCACCCAATGAGAAGCTTGTAGAAATAATGCGCTAAACTAATATATTAAAATACGTTCATTGAACGTTCGCAGCAAACTGGTAAATAATTTTGGGTGAGAATTATCGAGAAAATCCTATTGCAAAACCCAGCGCCACTGGGTACCAGCGTCCAGTGCCATGCCGGATTATGGGCCCAGTGCCGCGCTGGATACTGGGCCGCTGGAGCGGCGTTCTACTAGCAGGCGCTGGGTACTCGAGCGCAGAACCACTCTACAGCGTTAAAACAATGGTGCCTACCCGCCCTGCATAGATATATCAGTAAAGAAAGTGATATACAAAGCATTTGTGCAATAAAAAAATCTTATGTAAAAAAAAAAACCCCACCGCAAGGATTCGAACTGGCGACCTCTCTCTCCCCAACCGAGTACCTTGCCACTGCGCCACGCTGAAACGTGTCGCCCCTGCTGTAAAGGGCTGGTCAACAGAGTTACACAGCATTTTGTTCCACATTTTCATGTCGTATATTCAAGGAAGACGCAATCTTCCTTCCCAAATCAAGCTTGCTGCTTTATTACACACAAACAAAGGGTTGCTGGCAACGAATGAAATGCCGAAAATGGGAAGAGCGCTAAGTTTCCTCAAGAATTACCGTCTTAACTCCGAAAAATATGAAATGGATCGATGAGCAGGGTAGAGTTTGACGGCTGTTACTGCCGATTTTCGATAGCCGTTCCTCGCCCTTGCTAATGATCAACAGAAGCTTTATGATGACTCGTTCGATAAACACAGGCGTAGAATAATTGATACTGAGTACTTTTCTCGCGCGAGCGACGATATTACTGCGGGGCGGCCGTGCCTCTATTGTGATTTGCAGTTCTATCGACACCTACAACTATAAAAGCGCTCAGCAAAAACAAATACAATTCGCTGAAAAAATATGCCGGTGTGTTAGTTCACTAACGCGTACCAGTTGACAGGTATGTGTGCTGACGTATGAGTGAGAGAAGTACCGGCGAGTACGGCCGGGTGCTTTCGGTGAGCGTGCGTCGGTTGCTGAAAGCGCGTCGCGTCGATGGTCATCGCTCCTTGTGCAGACACCGTATACAAGAAAAAATGGTTAATTTAGATTAACGGATGTTCAGACTGCACGTTACAGTCATTCCTACGCGTTGGAACTGCATGTAATTAAACCAAGAAGCGCCAGTGGCATGTAGACGGACTCGGCCGGTACGCTAGGCCTGAGGTTCGCTGGGAGTCGTACTTGGTAGGACCGATCTCCGCGGAGAGGAGTTGCGATGGTTGAAGTTTCCGCATTTCAGCCTCGGAACCATTTTAACTGTTACCTAATGTGTAGCTGAAATAAGTAGCAGTGCAAGAATTGCCCGAGGCGGCTTTCCGGTGTGGCGATATCGAACGACGCCTGTTTTTTTGGCCTCTGTTGGGAGGTGTCGTGAAACCAGAGCTCGTTTACTTCTTGCCAACGGCACGGCGATGTAGCTATTTGCTCTGCATGTTCAGACCGACGCCTTCAGCTTTAAAAAACATTACAATATCGAGTCATTACCGTAACACATCGCGGGTGTAACACTGATATATATGCGGGGCATGCACAAAATGTGCATTCATTGCTACTACTTGCTTCGCAAGAATTAAGGGCGTTATTGGCACTGCATGAATAAAAAAAGCGTGCTAGAAAGCAAAATGATCAGTGTTCGCTGATTTGGGTTATTAAAATATTTTGCTCCACATTCGATCGGGAAACATCAAAAGTGACCATGATTTCACATATAACGTATATATATCATGAAAATAGTGGGCATCTCATCGTCTTTCTCGGCCAAACTAGAATTTGTGACACATGTTTAAGACCGGTTAGGATAGCATCCATCGGTTCCATTGAATCAAACATTCGATATTCAACGATACCGAGGCATTTCGCCGCGCGCAATACTGAAACCAGCGCGCGACATTGGCAGAAAAGGTCAGGCTCCAGTATGGGCCAGCGCAGGCCAGTGAAAATTCCAGCGTCTCCAGCACTTCCCAGTGAGCGCCGCGTCAAAGCGGCAAAGATAGTGCCCCTACCACTACTACCCAGCTCTTTCCCAGTGCGTTCACCGGAGGCCCAGTGAATCCAAGCGTCTACCAGTGTTGCGAGTGCCACCCAGTGCCAAGAAACGTACTGGTATGACGCTGGGGGTACTGGAACGGCGCTTTTTTTGCCCAAAAGGGTTAAAGCCTACTCTTCCGCGTCTAACGCGTATCCAAGGCAAAATGCAAGCAGTGAGTTTGCCTTGGCGCAGTTTGTATGAAAATCGCATAGCGATGATCAAGAAAGCCACTGTTTCTTAAAGATTCTGCGAAAATTCGTCGTGATATGTACACGAGAAAGAGCCCGCAGGATCCGATATTTCGCAAGCAGATGTAATGTCGAGTGTTCTGTACTCGCGAGACATGGCTCTAAATCAAAAATTATTTCAACAGCGATGCTGTGTAAGCTATCCCTAAAACGGTGGTCATCGATCGGGAACCTCGCCTAGCATAGCCATGGTTACCAGGCCAACTAAGCATCGCTCGCGACCTTCGCTAAGCTCTACCCACCTGCCTATACACCACGCACGACCGTTCCTGTGCGCCACTCGTCGTTGCCATGCTGTGCCGGCAGTTGTCATATCGGGAGCGTTTGCTGCAGATCTGCTTCGCCATGGGTAGACCTAAACGAACTCCGGAATAAGATGCCGCGTATAAAGAACCACAACGTGCCGCCAAGCTGAAATATGCTCAGATACGTTGAGCCGAAGAGTCTGCTGTCAAGCCTCACCGGCAAGCCGAATAGCACGGATATATCGCTCGGCGAAGGGAATCCATGCAAAATCGAGCCAAATCCATGTCAGGTCTGCTTGTGGTCGAGAACTTTCAGCGCAGAGTACGGCAGAGTACCACTTAAGCGGACAAGCAGTTTCGTCGAGTTTTTGAGGACGGAATAGTGCACGCCTATCGCGTCTGCGCACAATCTAGCGATACCTACCAAAACCGAGGAAAAACCTTCTGAAAATTTGAGAATCGACCAACGTCGCTGCCTTTAAGCCTTGGGCTACTAAGCGCTCGTTTTGCCATTTCTTTTGTTCGACGCTACGCATGCGCCTCATAAAAAAACTTGAAATATAAATTCAAGTGACCGTAGGTCGCGCGACGTCCGAGCATGTGTGCACGGGACCCCAAGGCAACCTGTGAGCAATATGCAATAACAATTGGCGATAAACAAAATACAGGGTGTATCAGCTAACTAGCACAAAGTATTAAAAAAAGATGAAACACAGGCGGTACGCATATGGAATTGGCTCAGAATAGTTCTGATCCATATAGAGCAAGTCAGGATATTTTCTTTTTCCAATCCGCCAAGCTCGGTAATTAACAAACATTGGTTAGTAAATATTTAACACGATAGCGTTAGTGAGCTCATGTCGCAGACATTCCGGTGTCAGCGATGGCGTCGTTGGTTGTGAGTGAAAAATCATCCGTGACCAAAGAATTGAGAAAGATGCAAATAAAATAAACATTAAAAACCTTCGGTCTCATTGAGGATCGAACTCGGACCGTTTCCGTGGCAAGCAGGTGCCTTACAACAAAGCCACGATGTTACTTGCAGATGCTTCGAAAAAAACACTACATAAATGCCATGTAGTGAAAGGAGTCTCCTTAACGCATTTATAGTTAAATGGCAGAAGCGCACAGTCGCGCAAGGCGACGCTTAACTGCATCTACAGTTTCAGTGCGATTTTCGTGTGTGAAAAACTTTGAAGCACACAGGCATGTGAAGACGAACTTTACATCTTTCGCACTCCCATCGGATCTCGGACTTCTTGCCGTGTGCCTTGTAAACTGAGCACAGCCTTGAGGGATTCTTTATTTTGCACGGCAGGTGTCACGACGAAAATGTGCCCATTCGGCGATTTTCAGGCGCATTAGCGCGGCTATCAAACTACGTTTTTTGCGCGACACCATGCTTCGAAAAACCAGGTATAGTGCACCCATCGCCGCTAAACAAAGACACACACACACACAAACTTACAAGCAGCTCCAAAATGGACAACTGTGTCCAGTTAGCGAAAAACATATCAAACAAAAACAGCAAACATTACTGCACAGTCTTGCTCATCTATAAGTGCCGGCGGGACATTCATGTCAAGTAGGCGCTCTCATGTCAGGGTAGTCTTGGCGACGCTGACGTTTGGCCTCCGCTTCTCGAGCTCGAATGTCTGCGTCATTTTGGCGCCGTTGGCGCCTGTGATCGTCTTCCCGCGCTCGTAGTTTGAAATCCATAACACGGCATCGACGCTTCATTTCAGCTTCCCTGGCCTCAGCAAGGCATCTTCAAGGCGTTGTTGGCGTTTGACCTCCGCTTTCCTGGCCTGACCACGTCACGCGCGCGCGTGTGTGTCTGTCTGCGCGTGCGTGTGTGTGTAACAACACACATTAACAAGTTTGCACTCAGTGGTTGAAGTGCGCACTAGGGGCCAGATTTCGCTATCGCGTTCAACCTTTAAAAGGCGAATCTTAAGGGCCCCCAATTTTTGTATAGCAACTCAAGCGAGAGCTTCGACACAAAACTTGTAGTTCTCATTCAGAAACATCGAATTTTAAAACCTATGCGAACTTAACTCCCCTGAATATTGTTACGGAGAGGAAGTGAAGGAAGACGAAGGGCTGAAGAGCCTGACTGGCGCGCGAGTGTGGCGGTCAGCCACACTCGCGCTCTTTGACTCTTTTACTAATTCCTCTCTGTAAATACATATTGCCACGCCCACTTCTTGTCTTGTTTTGATGTATTCGGGTTTGACCGGCAGGGACGGTTATCAACGCTCGACGCTGTCCGCGAAGCATTGTTCGAGAAGCTTCACGTCTATAGTAGATCGTTCTGTTAAGATTACGCCCCGCACGCGAATGTTCCAGCTTTGTCTAGAGATAACGCCGCCACCAGCGATATTACTGGAAAGTTCGATACCGCCTGTATAAAAGCCGACGCGATTGACCGCTTGTCAGTTGATCGACGGACGACGCCCTGTTCGCCGCTATCATTGTACAGCGTGTATTGCTGTAGCTCTAGTTCTCATTTTCCGGCCACAAGTTCGGCCAAATAAACAGTTTCATCCTGCAAACGCCTACGGCTGTCTTCGTCGACGTCACGACCAAGTGACATCTGGGGGAGGTGCTGCTTCTTCCATGATCCGGACGCCCCCGCGAAGCGCTGACCCAAGTCCAAGACGCGAGGAGGACGACAGCAAAGTATACCCGGATCGTCGAACAAGCCGCAGGCAGAAGGGACTGCAGCCAGAGCACGGGCTCCTTCCCGAACAAACCAGGCAGCCCAAGGTCCCAACACCCACCGCAGCGACGATGAGCGACCCCGTGCAGCCTGCGCCGATCCTACTCCGGCAGCCCAAGGAGCCGCCAACCTTCCGCGGGTCCTCATTCGAAGACCCGGACACCTGGCTCGAGACTTTCGAAAGGGTCTCAACATTCAACAACTGGGACTCCGAGGACAAGCTGCGTCACGTTTACTTTTACCTCGAAGACGCAGCAAGGACCTGGTTGGAGAATCGGGAGTCCACTCTTCGAACTTGGGACGCCTTTCGCAGCGCTTTTCTGCAGACGTTTGCAAGCGTCGTCAGAAAAGAAAGGGCCGCAGCCTTGCTAGAGACGCGGGTCCAACTTCCAAATGAAAGTGTTGCCATCTTTGGAGAGGAAATGACCAGACTGTTCCGCCACGCTGACCCAGCCATGCCCGAGGACAAGAAAGTGAGGTTGCTCATGCGAGGGGTAAAGCAAGAGCTCTTCGCTGGGCTGATGCGGAACCCACCCTCGAGAGTCCAAGAATTCATCTCAGAGGCGACGACGATTGAGAAGACCCTGGAAATGCGCGACCGCCAGTACAATCGCCGATCGATTCAAGACAGCCCAGCTGTTCATGCCGTCGGCTCCGACGACCTGCGTGAAACGATCCGAGCGATCGTGCGGGAAGAACTGCGCAAGCTTTTACCCTTACCACAGCCTGAAGTTGCCTCGATCGCTGATATCGTCCGAGAGGATATACAGCAGTCTCTGGGCACCCCCGAGTCAGCGCAGCCACAGCCGCAAGCAGTGAGCTATGCCGCTGCAGCCCGACGCAACGCCCCTCCTCCTCGCCCACGTCAATACGCCGCGCCACCCCAGCAGTTCCGCCGCCAGGCGCCACCGCCGCCGCCACCGACGTCATACCGCCCGCCAGCCGGCCAGCTATACACGCCGAGAAAGACCGACGTTTGGCGCACCCCCGACCACCGCCCACTCTGCTACCATTGCGGGGAAGCTGGCCACACTTACCGCCGCTGCCAGCACCGACAGATGGGACTGCGTGGGTTCGCCATCGACGCGCCGCGTCCACAGCGAGGGGAAAGACCACACGACATCGCCGACTACCTCGCGGGAACGCAATGGACGCCCCGACAACCTTCCCGTTCGCCGTCGCCAGGCCGCTACGTCTCCCCCCAACGCCGACATCTAAAGAACACGCCGCAAGCCAAACGAAGCCCTGACGTCGAAACTTCACGGCCCGAAGAAGACCTGACGACACAACGACGAAGCAGCGGGACAAACCGACGTAGCCGTGATCCGACGCCGCGACCAAATCGAAACGGTAGGCGACGAACGAGTGACCTCGACCTTCTTATCGACGGCCACAACGTCACCGCTCTCGCCGATACTGGAGCCGACTATTCTGTCATCAGTGGACCGTTCGCGACGAAGCTGAAGAAAGTCAAGACCGCCTGGGAAGGCCCCGAAATCCGCACAGCGGGAGGTCACCCAGTAACGCCGGCAGGAATCTGCACAGCGAGGGTCTCCATCTACAACCGGATTTATCCCGCAAGCTTCGTAGTCCTTCAGCATTGCTCCCGAGATGTCATCCTTGGTATGGACTTCTTAGGCCTTCATGGTGCAGTCATCGACCTCAGATCGAAGTCGATAACACTATCTACAGAAAAAGCATTACCGCGGTACACGCCGCCAGGGAAGCATGCCTTGAATGTGCTGGAAGACCAAGTCACTATTCCCCCTCGCTCCAGCGTCATCATTTCCGTCGGCTCTCAGAAAGTAGCAGATCTGGAAGGCGTCATTGAAGGCGACCAGCACCAGTTGATTAACCGCGAGATTTGCGTCGCAAGAGGAATAGCAGAGTTGCGGGGAGGCAAAGCAACAGTGATGCTCACAAATTTTAGCAACGAGTATAAGCACGTAAACAAAGGCACGACAGTCGCCTACATCGAAGAAATCACGGCTACGTCGATGGTTTCGCCATCGCCGATTCTTCCGAGCCAACACCGACGAACCAAGCTTCTCAACAAGTTTTCGACGTTAATCCTAGCCTTCCGAAGCATAAACAAGAACAGCTCAAAACCCTGCTCTTGAAATACAGGGACTGCTTTTCGTCATCGTCAAGAATCCGCCAGACCCCAGTCGCAAAACATCGCATCATAACAGAGGAAAATGCCAGGCCACTCCGGCAGAGCCCGTACAGAGTTTCAACGCGAGAACGCGAATCCATAAAGAAACAAGTCGACGAAATGCTACGCGACGACATCACCCAGCCGTCGAAGAGTCCATGGGCGTCACCCGTGGTGTTAGTGAAGAAGAAAGACGGAACCCTACGCTTCTGCGTCGATTATCGCCGCCTGAACAAAATCACGAAGAAGGACGTCTACCCTCTCCCACGGATAGACGACACCCTGGATCGACTCTACAACGCGAGGTACTTTTCGTCGATGGACCTCAAGACCGGCTATTGGCAAATCGAAGTCGACGAGAGAGACCGAGAGAAGACTGCCTTTATAACACCAGACGGCCTCTTCGAGTTCAAGGTTATGCCCTTTGGTCTTTGCTCGGCACCTGCGACGTTCCAGCGCGTTATGGACACCGTGCTGGCTGGATTGAAGTGGCAGACTTGCCTTGTGTACTTGGACGACGTCATTGTGTTTGCCTCAAGCTTCGACGAACACCTCCGGCGCCTTGACACTGTACTACAAGCAAGCAAGACTTCTGGCCTCACCTTGAAGCCTGAAAAGTGCCGCTTTGCATACGAGGAGCTGCTGTTTTTGGGTCACGTGATCAGCAAGGGTGGTGTTCGCCTAGACCCGCGGAAAACAGCTGCCATCGTTGCCTTCCCGCCCCCCACCGACACGAAAGCCGTGCGCCGTTTTCTCGGCTTGTGTGCCTACTACAGGCGCTTTGTCAAGGAATTTTCACGAATCGCCGAACCGCTAACTCACCTCACGAAGACCGACGTGCCATTCAAGTGGGAAACGGCGCAAATCGAAGCATTTGAAGAACTGAAACGACGCCTTCAGATGCCTCCGATACTAGCACATTTCGACGAATACGCCGATACGGAAATCCACACCGACGCAAGCAGCGTAGGACTCGGCGCCGTCCTTGTGCAGAAGACTGACGGGCAAGAAAGGGTCATCAGTTATGCTAGCCGGTCGCTATCAAAGGCAGAAACGAACTATTCCACAACAGAAAAGGAGTGCCTAGCGATCATCTGGGCTGCATCCAAGTTTCGCCCCTACCTCTACGGCGGGCCCTTCAAAGTTGTGAGCGACCACCACGCATTGTGTTGGCTAGCTAACTTGAAGGACCCTTCAGGTCGCCTCGCACGGTGGAGCCTACGACTTCAACAATTCGACATTACCGTCGTTTACAAGTCCGGAAGGAAACACTCCGACGCTGACTGCCTGTCTCGCGCCCCCGTCGACCCACCGCCGCAGGACGACAAGGAGGACGACTCCTTCTTGGGAATCATAAGTGCCGACAACTTCGCCGAACGACAGCGAACGGATCCAGAACTCAGGGGCCTTGTGGAATACCTCGAGGGCAGGACCACCGTTGTTCCGAAGGTATTCACGAGGGGACTGACGTCATTTTTCTTGCGCAACGGTGTTCTCCTAAAGAAGAACTTCTCACCGCTTCGAGCCGATTACCTTCTCGTGGTACCCTCGACATTGCGGCCAGAGGTCCTCCAGGCTCTGCACGACGACCCGACGGCTGGACACCTGGGTGTTTCTCGCACGCTAGCAAGAATACAGGAGAAGTACTACTGGCCGCGCCTTTCCGCCGACGTCACTCGTTACGTGAAGACCTGCCGGGACTGTCAGCGACGCAAGACACCGACCACTAGGCCAGCCGGACTTCTGCAGCCTATCGAGCCACCTCGACGGCCGTTCCAGCAAATCGGGATGGACTTACTGGGGCCGTTCCCGACGTCCAATACCGGAAACAAATGGATCGTCGTAGCTACAGACTACCTCACCCGCTACGCTGAGACTAGGGCCCTGCCTAGAGGCAGTGCCGCCGAGGTAGCGAAGTTCTTCGTTGAGAACATCGTCCTGCGTTATGGCGCCCCAGAAGTTCTCATCACTGACAGAGGTACGGCGTTTACTGCTGACCTAACTCAGGCAATACTGA
The DNA here is from genome assembly GCF_013339695.2 of Rhipicephalus sanguineus. Taxonomy (NCBI): domain Eukaryota; kingdom Metazoa; phylum Arthropoda; class Arachnida; order Ixodida; family Ixodidae; genus Rhipicephalus; species Rhipicephalus sanguineus. Next base: position 116,600,380 of record NC_051186.1, on the reverse strand, counting down.
GATACAGCCAAACAAGCCACCGCCGGACCACAGCGTACCACCCACAGACAAATGGCCTGACCGAGCGGCTAAACAAGACCATCGCCGACATGTTGGCCATGTATGTCGACGTCGAACACAAGACGTGGGATGCCATCCTTCCGTATGTGACCTTCGCATACAACACGGCCGTCCAAGAAACGACGCAGATCACACCGTACAAGTTGGTCTACGGAAGGAGCCCGGCGACGACGCTCGACGCCATGCTACCAAACGTCACCGACGAAGAAAACCTCGATGCCGCCGCTTACTTACAACGTGCCGAAGAAGCTCGACAGCTCGCCCGCCTGCGCATCAAGACCCAGCAGCCCACCGACAGCCGTCGCTACAATCTTCGACGACGCTTCGCGGAATACCAGCCCGGCGACCGTGTTTGGGTCTGGACGCCGATACGCCGACGTGGGCTTAGCGAAAAACTCCTTCGGCGATACTTCAGGCCATACAAGGTTCTTCGACGCCTCGGTGCTCTTGACTACGAGGTGATCCCGGACGGCATTACGAACTCCCAGCGACGCCGCGCACGACCTGAAGTCGTCCATGTCGTGCGCCTTAAGCCGTTTTTTGCGCGTTAGCGAACCTGGGGACTCTATTTTTCTTCCTTTGTTATTGTAATTTATTTTTGTATATACTTGTTTTTTTCTCTCTCTTCTATGTTCTTTCACAAGCATCGGGACGATGCTTTTTCACAGGGGGGCAATGCCACGCCCACTTCTTGTCTTTTTTTGATGTATTCGGGTTTGACCGGCAGGGACGGTTATCAACGCTCGACGCTGTCCGCGAAGCATTGTTCGAGAAGCTTCACGTCTATAGTAGATCGTTCTGTTAAGATTGCGCCCCGCACACGAATGTTCCAGCTTTGTCTAGAGATAACGCCGCCACCAGCGATATTGCTGGAAAGTTCGATACCGCCTGTATAAAAGCCGACGCGATTGACCGCTTGTCAGTTGATCGACGGACGACGCCCTGTTCGCCGCTATCATTGTACAGCGTGTATTGCTGTAGCTCTAGTTCTCATTTTCCGGCCACAAGTTCGGCCAAATAAACAGTTTCATCCTGCAAACGCCTACGGCTGTCTTCGTCGACGTCACGACCACGTGACAATATTTTATATACTCATACAACCCCGTATCATATTGGTGGAGTGCTGGGTACTGCAGGAGGCAACGGAGCTCCGCAGCGGACGTCGCATGACCCTCCCAACCATGGCTAATGTTGAGCCTCCTGCATCAACGTCGCTGCCTCCATCAACGTCGCCATCACCACCACTTGTTTTTGTACCACCTAAGGATCCCGATACGTTCTGTGGGACCGATGGCGTCGACGTTGAAAACTGGTTGGCCATGTTTGAACGCGTGAGTGTACCGAACAGATGGGATCCCACACTTCAGCTGGCCAATGTGTTATTTTACTTGAGGGGCACTGCGAAGGTGTGGTACGAAAACAACGAAGAACAGACTAGCTGGCACCAATGCAAAGAAAAGTTGCGAGAGGTATTTGGCAAACCCGCCGGCCGTAAGATCGCCCCCAAAAAGGAACTGGCCTGCCACGCCTAATCTTCCACAGAATCGTACCTCTCCTATATTCAAGACGTGCTCGCTCTCTGCCGAAAGGCCGACAGTGACATGACGGGAAGTGAAAAGGTCGGGCATGTGCTGAAGGGGATCGCCGACGATGCATTCAACATCCTGATGTGCAAGGGCTGTTCCAATGTGGATGCGATCATCAGACTGTCGTCAGTTCGAGCAAGCAAAAAGCCGCCGCATTCTACAACCGTTCGCCAGACTTCCAAACACCGCTGCCACGTCGACGTGTGAAGAGCAGTCACCACCACAACATCCTTCGCCGCCGGAAGACCTGACACGAATTGTACGTCGTGAACTGGAAGCGATGGCGCGCTCAGCATTCTATTCGCGCAACACCGATGCCACCTCTGTTACCGTTCCTCTCGTTCAAGCCATCGTTCGTCAGGAGCTGGAAAATATCGGAGTGCATTCTGTGCGTTCTGTCGCCACACCCAGAGTCAGCGAACGCCTTTCTGCCACGTCCTCCTCAAACCGACGATTCTCTCCAGGTTATCGCAACCCGGCTGAGTGGCGAACTGCAGATGACCGCCCAATATGTTTCACCTGCCACCGCGCTGGACATATTGCCCGTTACTGCCGCAGCACATGGTCCTCGGCACCTCGTGCAACGACCAATATGACCCGTTTTGACAGTAATGCCCACCATTTTTCACCCGCTCCCGAGTCCAACGCCGCTGACAATGCCGCTAGGAACACTTGGTACAGCCGCTCGCCTTCGCCACGTGGACACCAATCTCGTTCGCCGCACACGTCGCCCATCGTCCCGTTCGCCACAGCCACGACGCATATCGTCCCCCGTGGCTTTCGGCCGCACCATTTCGGAAAACTAAGAAATGCAGCCCCCGGAGGTGGTGCTGCATTGACGACTACGGCAGCAAATCCTCTCTCTGTACCCACCAGACGAAGTGTCATCGACGTTAAAGTAGACGGCGTACCTGTTGAAGCACTAGTCGACACGGGAGCGAACCTATCTGTAATGAGTTCACGGCTACGCACACGTTTAAAGAAAGTCCTCACACCAGCAGCTACACAAGTGCTCCGTGTGGCCGATGGCGGCACGCCAATCGTTCTTGGTATGTGTACTGCCCGCTTATGTCTAGTCGACCAACCTACTTCAGTCATCTTCGCCGTGATTGACCGCTGCCCTTACGACGTTATCCTTGGACTGGACTTTTTGTCAAATCACGCTGCTCTCATCGATTGCGCTACCGGCGTCCTTCAGCTAGAACTGCCTCAGCTCGTCGCTGCTTCCAACGCTACCCCGCCCAGACTGTGCTCTCTTCAAGACGTGCGTCTCTCACCTCAGGCAGCCACCTACGTCGATCTGACAGCAGAGCCGCAGGTTCCCGACGGTGAATATGTCCTCTATCACCTCGTTGACATTCTTTTGAGCCGGAACGTTGCCGTTCCGCATACACTCGTTACTGTCACCGACAACCGTACCTCGCTACCACTTTTAAATTTCAGCTTGTGCCCTCAAGTACTTCCTCGTGGCATGTTCTTGGTCAACATATCTGATGCTGACGAATTTGAAATTGCAGCTCTCAGCGCCGAGACTGATTTACTTGCGCCTACTGCGACTCACACCTCATCTTCTTTGGCGGCTGATTTCTCGAAGATGATTGCCCCGGACCTCAACCGTGCACAGGCCAATGACATCCGTCGCCTCCTCGCGTCGTACAGTGACATTTTTGATCTTGACGACAGACCTCTAGGGCAAACGTCTGTCGTTCAGCCCCGTATAAACACCGGTGATGCAAGTCCTATTCGTCGGCGCCCCTATCGTGTCTCCCACACTGAGCGCAGAGTGATCCAAACGGAAGTCGAGAACATGCTTAGCAAAGGTGTCATCAAACCATCAGACAGTCCTTGGGCCTCCCCTGTCGTCCTTGTAAAGAAAAAAATGGTAGCTGGCGCTTCTGCGTTGACTATCGCCACTTAAACAAGATCACCCGCAAATACGTATGCCCGCTACCACGCATCGATGACGCGTTGGACTGTCTGCACGGAGCTACATACTTCTCGTCTATTGATCTTCGGTCCGGCTACTGGCAGATTTCTGTCGATGCAATGGACCGCGAGAAGACTGCCTTCGTAACACCTGATGGCTTATACCAGTTCAAGGTCATGTCATTTGGCCTATGCAATGCTCCTGCAACATTCGAACGGATGATGGATTCTCTGTTGCGATGTTACAAGTGGTCTACTTGTCTTTGTTACCTTGACGATGTGATTGTCTTTTCTTCCACCTTCGACAGCCACCTGACGCGTCTCGCTGCAATTCTCGCAGTCTTCAGAACAGCCGGGCTTCAACTGAATTCCAAGAAATGCCAGTTCGGCCGCCGGGAGACTACCGTGCTGGCTCATCTTGTAAACGCTGACGGCGTCCAACCAGATCCCGAAAAGATCCGCGCTGTTCGCAGCTTTCCTGTGCCCCGCTATACTTCTGACGTGCGGAGCTTCATCGGCCTATGCTCTTACTTTCGTCGTTTTGTGAAAAACTTCGCCGACATTGCTAGGCCATTAACAGATCTGCTGAAGAAAGACACCACATTCTCATGGGGCCCTGAGCAGGCTCAAGCGTTCACCGCTCTCATTGGCTTCTTGACTACTCCCCCCATACTTTCCCACTTTGATCCATCTGCTCCAACAGAAGTTCGCACCGACGCCAGCGGGCACGGTATCGGAGCAGTTCTCGCTCAACGGCAGCACAGTCAACAGTGCGTGATAGCTTACGCCAGTCGCCTGCTCTCTTCCCCCGCGAGAAATTATTCCATCACCGAAAGAGAGTGCTTGGCTTTAGTCTGGGCTGTCGCTAAGTTCCGGCCATACCTATTTGGCCGCATGTTCTCCGTCGTTACGAACCACCACGCTCTCTGCTGGCTCACTTCTCTGAAGGACCCGACCGGACGTCTTGGTCGCTGGGATATGCGGCTCCAGGAATTTTCGTTCACAGTCACCTACAAGTCTGGACGTTTGCACAAGGATGCAGACTCTCTTTCTCGTCATCCGGTGGATCCTCCTGACCCCGCTGTGCATGATCCGGACAGCTGCGTAATGGCTTTTACTGACGTGAGCGACATGCGCACCAAACAACGTCGGGATGAGTCATTGCGCACCATCATCGATGCCATCCAGTCTGGCAGCACCGACGCCGCATTCCGTATGTTCGTGCTGCATAACGGCATCCTCTACCGCCGCAACGTCAGCATTGAAGGCCCTGAGCTCCTGCTTGTCGTTCCTCGCCATCTACGGCCCGTCATACTTGAACAACTTCACGACGCACCGACGGCGGGACATCTAGAAGTTTCGCGCACATACGACCGCGTGCGACGTCGGTTCTTCTGGCCTGGGCTATACCGCTCCGTGCGTCGTTATGTTGCTACTTGCGACATATGCCAACGCCGGAAAAGGCCTCCTCTGCCGCCTGCTGGATTTCTACAACCAAGTGAAGTTCCCTCGGAACCTATCCATCGCGTCGGCCTTGATCTGCTTGGCCCTTTTCCGACGACGACTTTGGGAAATAAGTGGATCGCGGTCGCTACAGATTATGCGACACGTTACGCCATCACGAAGGCCATGCCAACTAGTTGCGCCACTGAGGTCGCAGATTTTCTTCTTCACGACGTCATCCGCCTCCGCAATGCATCCCGACAGCTGCTGACGGACCGCGGCCGCTCTTTCTTGTCCAGAGTTGTCGACGACCTACTTAGATCTTGTGCCACAGAGCACAAGCTGTCTACCGCCTACCATCCACAGACTAATCGACTTACTGAACGTCTGAACCGCACACTCACAGAGATGCTTTCTGTAGCATCATCATCATCGCAATTCATAATCATCGTCATTTTCCAACCACCGCGCCGCGTCTCTCGCGCAGCTCATGCCTAGCGCTCGAGGCGCGAGCAGTTAAGAACGTGCTCACGCTCCTGGGGGCTCGACCCGGAGAACACGCTGCCATGCTTCCGCGACTCTGCCCTCAAGTTCCCCGTTTCACCCGGCCTACCCCCGAGCGTGGTTTATGCAGCTCAACGCCTGCCTCGCGGTGAATGGCGTCACCGCGCAGCCACTCATGCACGACATCTTGCTTGACGCCCTCCCGGCTGAGCTGCGTCATCTGTCCGCCGCGTCGTCCTCCAGCCCGCAGCCATACGACGACCTCTGCGCTGCGGTGCTGGCCCGCTATGGCGAGACGTACCGCCCGCTACCGGGGACCCGTGAGTTCCGGGTTTCCCCTCCGTCAACGCGAGCGGTACCACCCGGCCCGCAGGCCTCCCATGACCACGACCTACCTTCCCCGGCTACGACTGCTCCGTCCTCACGTCAGGCCACCAGCGCATCGATTCCCGCGCCCGACCACCCGCCCGACAAGATACAGGAGGTTCCTGGTGCCATCGGCCACTCCACTGAGAGGTCTGTTTTTTCGACAGCCTCGGCCCACGGTCCTTCAGACTTGCCGGCCTCCTGCACGTCTTCCCCGACCTCCACGGCCCACGACACTTCTGACACGTCAGGCTGCACGACGGCTACCTCGCCGCACGCCCTGGAGCCTGCCGTAGACATGGACATCGTGACTCCCGCTGTACGACCTCCAATTGCGGAGGCATCGTCAGCGATGTCCAACGAACCCGCTTTTCTACCTCGACACTGTGCGCATCTTGCCAACAGGAACTACCATCATCCTCGAAATGTCCCGCAGCAGACGTTCAAGCCTATAACCAGCTACGGCCGAACGTGCGTGACGCTGCGACGATGACAGAAAATCCCGAGGACCACCCGCCGTGCTTGCCACAGGTAGACCAGACCGCGTATGCCCTACCGGCCACGCAGGCATACAACCCACCTGCCGCCCCGCACGCGCGCTCTCCTTCACCTACTAAACTTCATTCTGCGACTACAACTGCACCGTCTACCAGTCTCTCCAGCACGGCTCATCACACCGAGATTAGTCGCGACACGTCTATCTGCAGTGCACGCCTCGCGGCTCGTCTGCACTCTACACGGCAGACTATGGAACAGCCGCAGCCAGTAATGTGCCACCACCAACGCCGTTACCGGCACCGTCGCCACGCCAACTGCGTCGCCCGCCCAACCAGGCGAAGTTCGCACCGACGAACGTCTAAATCAACTGGCCAAGATGTACTACGCCTACGCTCCACTCTGTCTTTAAGTCACATTTACCCGAGTGTGCGGACGAACCGCCAGCATCACAAGAGTGTGTGCCAATTTCGCTGGGCTGCACAGCGGAATTTCTCGGCCCACTACCGATTTCCACGACATCGGTGTCGCTCGCTCCTTCCAACAGCGTCTCTTCGTCGCGACCCTCGCCCGCTGCGCTGCTTCCAGAGTCGCCCCCCAGAGACCTTGTCATCTCTGACGGCTACCTTCACGTTAACGACCTGGACTGCCCACGGACCCTATGGTTTCGCGACATGAACATTCCTGTATACACACCCCCATAGTTTTTCATTCCGGGCTCATTTCTGCGGGGGGGGGGAGTAATCTGTAGCATAATCATCATCGCAATTCATAATCATCGTCATTTTCCAACCACCGCGCCGCCTCTCTCGCGCAGCTCATGCCTAGCGCTCGAGGCGCGAGCAGTTAAGAACGTGCTCACGCTCCTGGGGGCTCGACGCCGGCAGCCGCTGCCGCTCTGCTGGTACTAGGGCCTTCTAATAAAGTAGCGAGAACGGCACGGCCACGTCGGCCGCCTTGACGCCTTCATGTCTCTATCTCGCTACACTTTCCATGTACGTCTCTCAAGATCATCGTGACTGAGACGCCACGTTGGCCTATATGACTTTTGCATATAATTCCTCCAGACATGACACCACGGGATTTTCTCCTTTTTATCTTTTGTGTGGTCGCCACCCCATATTGCCGTTTGACACCGTCTTACCTTCCGCGCCATCTGTTACCATGTACGCTCACGACGCTGTTGACTGGGCTCACATGGCTCGTCAAGTCGCCCGATCTCGTCTCGCCACGTCGCAGGTGATGCAGAAAGCCCGTTATGACCACCGGCATCGTAATATGAAGTTTGCCGCAGGTGATTGGGTGCTCCTTTGGTCACCATGTCGCCGTGTAGGGCTCTCCGAGAAACTCCTGTCCCGCTACACAGGACCCTACCAAGTCTTGCGTCAAGTTAGCGACGTGAATTACGAGATTGCGCCCTGCACTTCGATTCGTCAAGTACGCCACCTGTTGACATTGTGCATCTTTCGCGGATGAAGAACTACTTCTCTCACAATTCATCGCCGGACCTGCGCCGAGACGGCGCTACAACACCCGGGGGTCCTGTTACGGAGAGGAAGTGAAGGAAGACGAAGGGCTGAAGAGCCTCACTGGCGCGCGAGTGTGGCGGTCAGCCATCTTGACTCTTTTACTAATTCCTCTCTGTAAATACATATTTTATATACTCATACAACCCTGTATCAATATTTTCCAGGATTTCTTTAACGTTTCCAGGATCTCTTTCAAGGTATTATAATATGCTGCTCCGCGTACAGAGGTCGACTGAACAGGCTGTCGGTGACTGAGGCGTAGACGTTAACACTTTCATGACCGCGGAAAAATCTGTTGTTTTTGGCTAGTCCAAGAAACATCTCCTGGTACAGTGATTGATTGATGCTAAAGAAAGTGTAAGGTATCAAATGATAGAATAATATCTGGTATTTCCAAAAGTATAACTTTAAACACCATATTTATTTTAATATTATCAAAAATGATCAAAACAAAGAAAAATGAAGAAAAAAAAAGAGCATCAATGCTACTCTGCACAGGGTAAACGCTAAAAAATGATAACATAGGTTATCAACACAAAACGCTTAACGGATAATACTGCACAAATAAGTTCTGTAAGTACAAAAATTATTTACATACATACAAAATAGAAGCACTAGTGCCTATCATGCCACCACGCGAAGCAGTTTCTCGACTCGGGGAAACAAAGCTTGGCTCACTGTGCGTTGGCTTTTCGAAAATATGCATCCACACGTACTTATATATGTGGTTGCATGTTTCTCTGACCAATTTTGCAGGGAACAAAAACACGAAGAAGCCATACTTAATGTAACTGCGCAAAAAACGGACGGAAACACGAAGGGCGAGAAAAGGACAAACAAGCGCAGACTAACAACTGAAGTTTTATTGCACGAACGAGGCAATATAAAGGGCAGAAAAAAGCGAGAGAGGGCAAAAAAAGAAGGAGACAAAAGGCACGAGGGACCAAATCAACAAAAAACATTGGCCACATCAGGTAAGGCACGCCCGTCATACAAAACCAAGATAACTTAACTCTTTATCATGTATGGCGACAGATGGAACAAAAAAACGCAGGACTCAGAATTCTTATGAATATGCGCAGCCTCAATTAGTTCCCGCGCTCTTTGGTTCTTTGGCTCTCGCTTTTTTCTGCCCTTTATATTGCCTCGTTCGTGCAATAAAACTTCAGTTGTTAGTCTGCGCTTGTTTGTCCTTTTCTCGCCCTTCGTGTTTCCGTCCGTATTTTGCGCAGTTACATTAAGTATGGATCATTACCAACTAGCCCAACTTACCACTCTTTTGCACGAAGAAGCCTCCGTGCGGCACTCCCGAGTGCTAGGTCAAGGTCCATTCCCCACCAGATAACTGCGCTCTTTCTGCAGTCGACACCAACTGCTCCCTCGTGAACAAAGTTGTCATCTTACAGATAAGAGCTGTTACCTTTAGTGCACGAAGGATATGTTTACGTAAACGCGCGTCAGCGATAAAGCGGCCTAAGAAGAGAGCGATACTTAACGGCGAATACCTGCTGATATTCCGTGCCGGTATGACGCACTATCGCCGTGCGTACTGAAGTCTGACTAATCGAAGTCGTCTTCAGATTGAAGCTCAGATTCATCGTAATGAGTCCGAATTCGCCGTTTTCATTGAGCGCACGCGAGGCACATCGACGCCAGAGCCGAAACCACGAGCGCTCACCTCTCCGACTGCGAAGCATCTGTAAAAATTACCCCACGGCAGAAAAAAAGCAGCTCAAAAGCGAAACCGATAAAATACTACCTCTTTTGCCCTTGAAATGGCGTTAGCCGTCAGGAAACCGCTCAGAGAGCACCGATATTTGAACTTGAAGTCATCGTTAGCATCCTAACGATGGGAGTAGAGCGCGGTCACGAAAGTTGCGCACCATTTAAAAAAATAATTCAGCGAAAAAGCAGCAGCCACGGGGCGAATGCCATACGAGGAGGTAGGCCGGATTTCATGCCGCGTGGGCAGTATTTCTTTTCTTTTCGCCCCAATGAAGAAACACATTGGAGGGGGAGAGTGTGACAAATGACGGATACAAAAGATTCACTCGCACTGGATGGCGTCTTTTTCGTGAAAGATTTTGATCGACGGTACGTCCCTACCATCACTTAACGTCCATCGCAGTAGTACATCCTGCATCTCTGCACGCATATGTTGTTGAAGACAATCCATTTGTGGTAGTGAATTATTAACAATTGTGTGATACAAATAATTTATACAAGTATATTTTGCGCGACCACGTACATTTTTAGCTAGCACTTGTGCACCATGTCTATCGGCGCCAAATTTCACTCAATGTTCACTCGAACTCATCATTTATTCAAATTTCGCAGGTTTCTCGTCAGAGGATATTATGGCTTGATGTTAGAGGGTTGCGGCGTCTCCTACCCGCCAGACTAGGTTAGTTACGACATCACCATTCGATTTCTTTGATTAATAACTCAAATGACGTAAAGCCTTTGTGATCTCTAAAAAATGCATATGCAGTAAATTTCCAAGGACAACAACTTTGCGTTTTAAACAAATGCTCTAATCTCAATAAATAAAAAAGGATTAGTACACTTTTTTGTTCATAACAATTTCAGTGTCATTTTAGTAGCAGCAGATTATTTCCACCTCGACGTAGATTACGTGTGCGAAACTACTGGAGCATGACTGTCATGGAATTTTTATGAAGAATCAGTATCACCTAAAAACACGGCTGATCACTCCGGCATAGGAATCGGTATAACACGAAAGTGAAACCTGTCTTCACAGAAGTAGTGGGTATTGTGTAGTGATGTATGAGAGCTTGTACAATGTCTATTCGTGTTTTGCACCTATAGCACCATTTGACGTGGATGCACCCATGTTGACGCCTATGGCATGTCTCCATCGCGACGACTAACGCCCATATTATTATGATTAAACGTTGTGGTAGCTGAAGTTGTCAACACACTGCGAATCGTGAATCCCGCGTAGGGATGACATTAGCAAGCTCATATCAGCACTGGTACCCGATATGCACTTCTTCAAAACGTCGTGTTAATAAGGAGAGAAATGGCACGGTGTGCGCTTTCGAGTAATGGGTAACCGACGGCAGTGCTCATGCATACACTACCACACTGCGCTTCAGCAACACGGGAGCCAGAGGTTCGTAGCTTGAGCCGCGAACGCGTGCGTCTCGCTGGCCTCTGTCTCGCTCCACCAAGGCATGACATTCGCCCGACGTAATTGTATCCTTTCTGCAACGCGTATATAAGCAGTTTTGTTAGTCGGGGCTCTCGCAATCGAAGCAGTCAGCAGCGGAGAATGTCCGTTGTTGCATGTGGCAGCTGCAATGCTCCGATGAGCCGGCGCACGCTAACACGAAGCAAAAGGCAAAGAACGTAACTGCGCCTAGGGTGCCCCGGCGACGCCAGCGCGGCCAGTGTCCCTCGCTGGTATCGAGACGCTTTAACCATGACCGCCATGACCTACGACAAGGCCACCATTCCACTTCCTGTGTATGAAAAACAGTATAGCTGCGGTTGCGCCTATTTCTTCCCTGAAACATATTTCTTCGCAGAGCTATCATGAGATACAGACGGACAGAAATATACCGTCATTGTAGCTTATTTTTCTATATATGCGTTTTTAGCGACTACGATGTAACTGTTATAAACTAGGATGAAGTTTTGCTCTTTTGGAGAAGGAATAAAGCTCACACAGGCACACAGTATTATATAATAACAAAATAAAGTCTGTTCTCACTACGCCCTGGTGCACATTGCGTTGCGACAGCTTTCTTCCAGTGATATCACTTCCAACAGGGTACCATAGGATGTCTCCGACCTAAACATGTGCAGTGGCTGCCCGACTTCAGGCAAGTCAACGGATGTTCGCATGGTGCTTTCAGGCTGCAACGCTGAGCGATCTTTCGGAACTGCAATTAACGTGAAAAGACTCTTTTGTCATTTACCTTATTTTTCTGCAATGAATTGCACTGCTTGTACATGCAATATACTTGTTCATGTAATAGAATGACAGAGTACGTACACTATCAGTCGTTTATTGACAGCAAAGCTGTTTAAGCATGGCAGTACTCCATTGCCGTCCCACATTTACTGGTTGAGTGAGGAGGAGCCAAGTTAAAATAGGGGGAGCCTAGCCTTGGTATACCAATGTGCGCAAAGCCTCGAAAGCGGCAGAGTATTGTATAGCACGGGGATGGAAAAGGAAAGTGAGGGTTCGGAGGGTGATGCGGAGTGAAACAATACAGAGAAAGAAAGAGAGAGAGAGCAAAAGACGTAAAAACAGCCACATAACAATAAAAACAGTAATAAAGAGATATGGAGAAATAAAGTGAAAAAGCGAGAGAAACACATGAAGGGAGAGGAAGAAATGAAGATAGGAAGAGATACATAGTATAGTAAAGCAAGAGGTTGGGAAAGGGAATTGAGGGTCATGAGGAAGGAAACGAGGAGTGGAGAGGGTATAGCATGGCGTAGCCTTTTACAGTGTACTTTAGCTAGGGGATGGGAAAGGAGAGTGAGCGTGACGAGGACTGATGTAAGGGTGCGGAGGAGACAAAAGGCGAAAAAAAGGAGGAGGTAATTTTTCATAGCGACAGATCTCCCACGACACTTAGAGACTTTAATCCACAGACTTCGATTGGAAGTAGCCTACACAAACAGCTTCCTGCACAAGATACATCGATCCAACTCCCCGGAATGCCATTGTGGTCAAGCAGAAGAAAATGTTCGCCATATTCTGTTGGAGTGCGTTAAATACGCGAATGAAAGAGAAAAATTAAAGAAAAAATTAGCAAGTTTGGACAGACGGCCCCTCACATTAAAGAAATTACTTGGACCATGGCCTGAGATGCATCTTCAGAAAAAGGCGAACATTTTCCTGACAGATTTTTTAGTGGAGACCGGACTGGATAAGCGCCTGTGATAAACAGCCAGGGATTGATTTATATGAAATGTGTTAGTGCATATACTGATAGTAGAAGAGGAAGGTGTGCGGGTGAACAGTTTATGATAGTGTGAACTGCTGCAAGCAAACTGTGTATTGGTATGATTTTTTTTTCGGATTGTTCATGTTTAGGTACCGTTCAGTATTATTCTTTGTTTTTTTTTTTTTCGCTGCATAACTTCGTGATATGGAGTAGCCGAGGCAATATGGACCTCAACCTCTCCACAGCAAAACAGTTAGAACAGAACAGAGACGGTATGCCATAGCACAACCATGTGCGAAATGGGGTGAAGGTGAGCAAGATTGTTGTGTGGGTGTCGAAGAGGCAAAAGATGAGCTGTTTGGTAAAGCACAGCCATGTATAGTATGGTATAGCAAGCGTTTAGAAAAGGAAATGAGGGTCAGGAGGAGGGAAAGGAACATGAGAGATAGTAAAACATAGCATAGTCATAAGTAGTATAGCAGGGGGTTCGAAAGGTAAAGGACAGCGAGGAGGAATGTTGTGAGGATAAGCAGGAGGGAAAGGAGGAGAATGCGAAGAAGAGCATAGCCGTGTAAAGTATATAATTGCAAAGGGGAGGGATATAGCAGGGATAGGAGGAGGGGAGAGGGTAAACCAATGCATAGTCTTGTATAGTATGGTATCGCAAGGAGTGGGAAAGAGAAGTGAGTGTGAAAAGAAAAAAATTGAGGACGGGAAGACCACTAGACCCGCTGATTCCTCAGATGTCGCGCCACTACTGCGCAGCTTTTCCAATTTTTTGGCAGGCAGAAGTTTGTATTTCACTCAGTGCTGATCGCCCGATAGAGTACTGTAGATTTTCAATTCATTCAGACTGCAGTTTTTGCATAACGACTCGCGCTCAGTGCGAGTCGCCATGCAAAGTCTGCACTACACTTTAGAGCAAACAACGTGAAGCACCCACTGACCCTTCCCTGAATCAATGACAACAGGGTGCTGAAATGTTGCTGTTGTGTGCACTCCTAAGATGGCACATCTGCATCCTTTTTTACAGCGAAAGCTGTTATGAGATCATTTCACCGGCCGTTTTTGGCGCCGTAGTTGTCCGCCGCCGCCGCCGCCGCCGCCGGTGTCCGTAACCAGTATCGCTCGAAATAAGAAAAAATACTAAATAAGAAAAAAATTCCAGGATGGAACGAGGTTCGAACCTGGGCCCTCTGCGTGGGAGCCCAGTATTCAACCTCTGAGCCATGCCGGTGCTTGAAACTGCTTTGCAAAAAGGTCCTATACAGGCTTCATGTCGGGACGGAACCACATTAGCATATGTAATATAGCGTGATAGAAGAGTAAAATAAGCACCAGGCGTCGCACAACGCGAATTCTGTAACCAGGCGTCACACAATGCGAATTGCGCAACGAGTAGGTTGTTGAATGCTTCCAACCCATTACAAAGGGTTGGAAGCATTCCCATAATTATTCGTCGTCATCAGGCACAGCATCAACAAAGTGCGCATAATGCCTTATATGTGTATAGCAGGTACCACGGCTCTCCGTAGAATGACGAAAAATGGCACAGTGCCTGCTGCCCTACTTCTCAAAAACTACAATGATTTATAGCGTAGTGGGTTCCTCGCAAGTGCACTTGTATTGGTTGCCAAGGAAGCCCATAAGCGCATGATCCATTTTCTCGGGGTCTCAGTAAAATTACACTGATTTAGAGCGTAGTGGGTTCCTCGCAAGTACACTTGTATTGGTTGCCAAGGAAGCCCATAAGCGCATAATCCATAACCTCGGGGTCTCAGAAAAATTACAATGATTTATAGTGTAGTGGGTTCCTCGCAAGTGTACTTGTGTTGGTTGCCAAGGAAGCCCATAAGCGCATAATCCATTTCCTCGGGGTCTCAGTAAAGGTCTTCGCCCCCTCCCCCCGTCTCTCTCCCACGTCAACGTATGTTATACAGCATGAAGGGAGAGGGAAACAGCGACCGGGCGTCACCAAATGCAAATTGCATAACTGGTGGGCCGTTTAAAGCTTCCAACCCATTACAAAAGGCTGAGCCATAATTCTTCATCGTCATCAGTCGTCGCGTCAACAAAGTGCACATAATGCCTTACAGACGTGTAGCTGGTGCCTCGTTTCTCCGCAGAATGACGAATAATGTCTAAGTAGGTGCTTCCCAACTTCACAAAAACTGTGATTTATGGCGTAGTGGGTACCATTCTCGTGTACTTCTATTGTAGCCCCAAGAGAGCTTACAACGGGCTCTAGAAACGCCGCTCTTCCAGCTTTCGCTGTGACTGTGCTGCGATTTCAGCGCAGGCCTGGCGTTATTTGCGTTTGCATACCTTTAATAATAAATAATATTCTGACTTCTGATATTGACATCTGTGCCGAATAGAGCACAAAATTCATGGATGAGCACAATGAGCTGTTTACATTTCGTATAGAACCACGTTATATGTTACCTATGCTTGTGTATTGAGTCCGTATACTTCAGAAATGCTCCAATTCGAGTTCTTAGAAAAAGAGACAACATGACAACAGTCACAGTAAACGGCCGTAATCTTATAATAAAACGCTGCTCAACAACCAGGCGCTCTTGCTGAAACATTATCTCAAGGCAGCCCTAGTCTTCTGGAACGATTTCAGCATTTGATAAGCGCTAATACTGAAAGCTTGGGCGCTTAAAGTTCCCCTATGCGTGCTACCGTCTACTGGTGTAGCGCACTATACGCAAGCCTGGAGTTCATGCGCTAAATAGCATGAAGTGTCACTAAGCTGCTTCCAGTGACAATGTGCATAACGATGGTCGGTTTTTTTCGCCGGTAGCAATTGTAATGTCCATGTGCTCCGATTCCTCAACTTCGGGACTTAATGTCAGCGCTGCATGCACATGGCGGCGATCGCGAGGTAGCGTTGGTACTGGTACTACGTGCATTGGTTGACTGTTCGGACGCAACGCGGTACGTTTAGGGATACTTGCCATGCTTGATTCAGTTGTTACCTTGGGCTGCAAACGTGAAGGGTATTCTGTAAAGAACGACGCTACTGCATCTACTAGGGTACCGATATGGGCTTGTTGGTTCATCTTGAACAGGCTCAATCAAGATGATCAAGATGGGTCAAGAAGGCTCAAGATGAACCAACAAGCCCATATCGGTACCCTAGTCGACTTTATTTCTAGTACAACGGGCCCCTTTCTCTGTGGAAATCAGGACCCCGGTCGTATAGTCGCACTCATCGCCACGACGACAAGCTACGCGAGAGCGCTAGGCTTTTGCATTCGAAAGAAGCATGTCCCATTGGAGGTTACGGCATTGTTTGGTGGCTTTACGCCATCGTTTGGCCATGGAAAAAGGATTCTGAAGATTCTACGCGGCGAGCGACTTCGACAGGTGCGCCTACTGAAAGACTGCTTGAGTGTGCGGTTGTTTGACCAGTATGAGCCATTTGTCGCAAAGAATCTTCTGCGGAAGCACCTGGGCTTAGCTGACCGGATGACTGAACTTCTTTGGCAAGTTCAGCTAAGGCAACTTCGAGTTCAAGTGAACAGGAACTGTCGGAAGGTTGTGTGTGACGTCCACGCCCCCGAAGGTTTCGAACCTCCCGGTAGTGTTCGTGAAGTGCTGGGGCTTGGTCCCAAGTTTGCCCAGACCACCAAGAGGACCAAACCGGAGCTTCTGTCCGTCGTCCGTGAAGTCTCGAAGAGAGCCCCCGAGATAGATGCCGCGAGGATGAATTCGGAAGGCCTGGATGCTCTGGTACGTTGCAAGCAGCTATCCTCAAAATTGCCTGTAAAACGCGTAGAGTCCTACTTGAAGAACAATTCTATGTGTGTCATACCGGTAGATAAAGAGGGTGGATTCGCCGTTTTTTCCCACAAATGTTTCTCTGAAAAAGCCGGTGAAGCAATATCGGCTGTATTCAACGAGCGTAAGGACACAGTACCTACGAAAGTAACAGCAAAAGCTATTCAACTATGCAAGAAGTTGAACCTTCAAAGACTAGGAAAAGATGTAGTAAAGTCTGACAAGAAGCTACTAGAGGTTTTTTTCAGCGCTAAAACACACAAGGTCGGTGTCCCGTTCCGCGTTATAGTTTCTGAGAGAGGTACTTGGCAGAGGGAAGTTGCGCGCTATTTGCTCTCGAAGTTAAACGTTCTTGACATATGTGACCCTTTTCTCGTGAAAAGTTCGGATGACGTTATCGAGTTTTTTAAAAGTAACGCTGAAGGGGGTCTAAAGGCCTTCTCAGCAGATATTAAAGATTTGTATTATTCCATTCCGCACAGTGAACTTCTCCACTGTGTCGAAGAATGTATTGACAGTTATGGCGCCGTTAGGTTTTCCCATGAAACAGGTGTTTCTACTGAAGGGTTTTTAGAATTGCTGCGTTTTTACCTGTCATCAACCTTTATCCAGTGGGACAACAAGCCTTATCTACAGAAAAAGGGGATTTGCATCGGTTCGTGCCTTGCTCCAGTGCTTAGTAACTTGTTTTTAGCGAAATTAGACGGAGCCATGTGTGAACGCCTCACGAGAGTAACCGTCTTTAGAAAAGCCTTTAGGTTTGTTGATGATTTTTTGGTTGTTCTTGACTGCTCTAGCATGAGTTTTAAAAAGGAGTGTGACAATGCGTTCATAACTGTTCGCGAGTGTTTAAAACCTCTTGACGTGACTTTTGAAATGCCAGTCGATGGTTCACTACGGTTTCTCGATGTTCACCTCATGTTCACTGACAATCTGACCTGCTGGTCCTACAGCCCAAGAGCTAACAAACCTCTTCTCCAGTATCATTCGGCTCATTCCAAGCTGGTGAAGAGGGGCATAACTAACCTGTGCTTCAAAAATGCCCTCAAAAAGTCGTGCCCTCACCTAATGAAGGCAAGTTTTCATCAACAGGTGACACGTCTGGAAGACGCCGGCTATCCTAAACATGTGCTAGTGTCAGTAGCGGAAAAGGTGCTAAAGCAGGAACGCTCGAACAGGTGCCCCCCGACAAACGGTGAAGGTAACGGGCGTGAACCTAAGAGAACAGCTGTAATACCTTACATACATCAGTTATCTCACAGTTTGAAGAAAATAGGAGGGCGAGAAAACATAAACGTGGTCTTTTCAGCTCCGAACAAGTTGAGCACCCTATGTAGAGCTACTAATCCTGTAATGACTACCCGGTCGGTCTGTGATAAGAAACACAAGGATCAGTTTGTCCCATGCGCTGTTGGCGTTGTTTATCGCATTCCCCTCTCGTGCGGCAATTGTTACATAGGCCAGACCGGAAGATGCATTAATGACCGGTTGAGGGAACACCGAAATAAAGTAAAAGGCGTGTCAGGTGACGGTTTTTTAGCACTTCACTGCAAAACGTGTGCATGCCACCCGGTACTAGAGAATACTGCCATTCTTTCAAGAAGTAAATCGGAGCCTGTACGACTGATAATAGAGACAGATCGCATTCTTTCCGCTGGAGACCACTGTATCAGCAAGGTGTCACTGTCATTATCCACCAAAGAAATTGAATATTTACGCATGCCCGATAGTTAAGGTTGGTTGTCATGTTTAACCCTTTGCGGTCCAAAACCTTTACCCACTTTCCGGCTCTAGCGGTCCGAAACTATTTCGCCAGTTTCTGGCGCCGCGAATAAAAACACAAGCTGTGGAAGAGAAACGCACAGGATATTTATTTTTGCTCCTGCATTCTGCAGGCAACTCTTTTAGTGATATTTGGGCAACGTATGATACCGCTCAAAGCATTCCCCTGTGTGCAGGCCAGGGTTATTACTGCAGGTTTCCACCGCCGCCGTCGTCGTCTTCGTCACTCACTTCTGTCGAATCACTGTCATCACTGTCTGATGGAGGCACGTAATTCTTTTCCTCACTAAAGTCATCCTCGCTTTCGCTAAAAGCACCGCCGTAAAACGCACGCGGTGAAAACGTGGCCATGCTTCTCAGCGAACCGCGCGCGCGAGTGGGTACGCTCTAGGCCCCGTGCTGATCATAGTGCTGTACCCTAGTGTCAAAAAAGTAAAACCTCAACAAACAAAGCTCACTTATTCCTCAAGAGATGGCCCTTCATGTATACAAAAAATGCGCGCGACTCGCGGTGAGAAAACAGCAAAATTTAAACCACGAACACCCTTGTCGGGCGGGGCCCGACAGCGGACCGCTACGGCCGTGTTGCGTTGTCGGGCGCTGCCCGACAACAGACCGCAAAGGGTTAAACGCTGTGTGACGGATAAGATTGAACGCAATTTTCCATGTGCTATCAGTTGTAAACGAAAATATCTCACTGCGGTCGCGTGATTTCATGTGTGTGTATATATGACCGATCCTGAAAATAAAATTTTCGTTGTTGAAAGAAGCGCTTGTGTTCGTCTCGTACCTCTTCTTTGTCCGTGTGTCTTCCCGCGCTATGCTACTAGCCTGTTCAAGCTACTGCATCCTTCGTAAGCCGCCGCTTCTTATATTCTATGAAATATTCGCGTCCTAATCGACGGCTGCATATTCTAGTGTAGTTTGAAGATGTATTAGGAGACCAATTATCCCGCTTAATTACTGCAAGCCACCTCTACCGAACACCAACGGCAGCTGAAATTTCATGGAACGACAGCCGAACAGTGTATTAAGGCGAAAGCCTTAGGTGCCTCATCAAACGCGAAAATTGACCGTCGGCGGCGTCAGCACGAGTGATGCAAAAAATAATTACGTGATTACGTCATCATATGACGTCACAGATCATAAAATTTTGTGACATCGTCGTGACGTCGTCATATTACATTTTCGCTTGGTCAAAATGGGCCGATCACGGAGGCAGTGCATCCCTCCGCTGATGTGCAGAAAGCTTGCACTGCCTCCGATCCTTGACGCTGTAAGAAAATCACGCTAGGCGCAGAAGTATGTCAGAGGGAGGTAGGGAATGTTCAATACACTGACCAGAAGAAAAAGAACAAGATGGCTTTCGCCTTTCAGTCGTCTTAGATGAATGCATAAGGGACCCTGTGAGAGTTTCTTTTTTTTCATCAATAAAGGGAAATAAAAAAAAAGACAATCGTGATTTCTTTCAGTTCCATTTGCAGAGTGGAACACAACATTATGACATGCTAAGGCATTGGGGCGGTTGCAATAGCGTGAAATAGAAAATAAAACGCGAATACTATCAAATTCGAGTGCAAGTATCGAACCGTCAGCACGGCCTGACAGTCTGCCTGCGGAATACTTACAGCGGGGCTGAAAAGACACGCGAACATGCGGCATCTGCATTCTTTGCTGTTTCGCATTTATTTCCAAGTGGTTATAGCCTGGATTATTGATGAGAACACGACGTCATCCATGACACAATAAAAGACCATCTAGCATCTTTTTATTGCCACCATGGTTAGAGCGTGATGAAAACAGCGCGCCGCTATGTTCGCGTTTCTTTCCATTCCCCTGTACCTATGAAACCTGCAAGAAGCACAAATGCAATTAAACTCGGATGCATACACAAATTCGTGAGCTTCGTGATAAGCGCGGCCGTTCAGCGCCAGCTTCCCGTAGTCTTAGTGTGCCTCGATGTGCGCGCAACAAAACGCGCATCATGGCACCCTACGTAGTCTACTCGCACAGCGCCACCAGGCGGCAGCGGCGAGCGGACGCGGAGCGCGCGCTCGACGGCCCGAGGAGAGCGTTCGCCCAGGCACTGAAAAATAGAGGAGGCACTGGCCATTGCCACGCTGGACGCTGGGGTGCCGGATCGGCGTTTTACTGGAAGGCGCTGATTACTCAAGCACAAAAGAGCTTTGCATGGTGAAAATGGCGGTGCCTGCCTTAAACAATCGCGAAGCTTTCCAATCATTACTGCGCGAAGTGCGCCGAGAGTTGTTAACAGTTCTTGTGGCTGAATCTTGATTACATAATAATTGAATAATAAACGTGCATGGCAATAAATATATATTAATACCCTAGTAGCACGCAATGTTCAAACAACATTGAAGAAAGGTTCTCAATGTGGCGGCAACGTTGTGTCAGCATTTGATGATACCATGGTAAAGCAATATTATTGAGAACTAACAGACAACAATGCCAAGGAAAGTATAGGGGACGTTATTTGTAATAATTGGGATATATATGCGAAGAAAGTAAAGTGGACGAAAAGATAACTTGCCGCCGGCAGAGTAAAACAAGTGATATAGAAAGCATTAGTGCAATAAAAAAAGTGTCCGCCGCAGGAATTCAAACTCGCCACCTTCTCATCCCCGACCGAGTATCCTATCATTTTGCCACGCAAAAACTCAAGCCTTTGCTTGAAATGACTGGTCAAGAAACGAACACACCGGTCGGTTTAATCTTTAGATGTCGCAACTCAAGGTAGACGCGGCCTTCTATTCCAAATAAAACTAGCTTCTTTATTAAACACAACTGAACGGCTGCCCACATTCAATGACATGCCGATAATGGAAGAGCGCTAAGTTTCTTTATAATTTACATCCTAACTGCAAAAAATTTCAATTGCACGGAAGGGCAGGTACAGTTTCCCGGCTGTTACTGCCGATTTTTATAGGCCGTTTCTTATTCTTGCTTCTGGTGAACATGTACAGAAGATTTGTTATGGTTCGTTCGATAAATACACGCGTACATGATTTAATAAGTATTTATCCCGCGCGAGCAACGCTATGCCAGTTCTTCGGCCGTACCATTCTTCTGATTTGCAGTTCTGTATTTACCTGCAGCTATTAAACCGCTTCAGAAAAAAGAAGTACAACAGGCTGAAAATTATATCAGGCCTTTAGTTTATTAGGCGTACCAATTGACAAGATTTCGTTGTTACATATTGTTACCGGGATGATTTATTGAGTCAAAACTGATCGAGCTGCACAGAGCGGACAGGATCGTTGACGAACAGGGCATCTCCAGACTCTCACCCACAACAACAACGTTGTCGTCTTCCTCCATTAGGTGTCATTTCAGCGCCCGTGGCTGAGTCACCTTTCCATACACGTGACATTACCCCGGCCGCTAAAGCACCGTCCCGGTGCCTGTTACGGTTAAATGGACGTGGCACCATTGTAGGGCTTTAGACGAGAAACGTGGACTATGTCAGTTCTGGATGTAGTAGTCGTTGAATTGGCCGTCGGAGAGATCTCATAGATGACAGGTGTCACCTGACGCAGGACTTGGTAGGGCCCGACGTATCGCTATATGAGCTTCTCGCAGAGGCGAACACGTCAAGATGGGAGCCACAGTAGAACGAGAGAGCCCGGAGTGAATTCGGCATCCCTATGTCGACTATCATAGAGGGACTTTTGTGCAGTCTGGGACGATGAGAACCGAGCGCGGGCTACTGTACGTGCGATGAGAGCACGGGTGATATCATCTTGAGCATACAAAGTGGTGGATGGTGGGTCAGACGGAAGCAGGGAGTCGAAAGGTAGTAATGGATCACGGTCAAAAAGAAGATAAAAGGGTGAGTAGCCTGCTGTTTCAGGACGCGACGAGTTGTAGGCGAAGGTAATGAACGGGAGAGCAATGTCCCAATCGGTGTGGTCGTCAGATACATACAAGGAAAGTACGTCTGTCAGGGTGCGGTTGAGGCGTTCCGTAAGTCCGTCAGTCTGAGGGCGGTAAGACTGGTGAATTTGTGACGAGTAGCACAAGATCGAAGTAGGTCATCAACCACACGAGACAGGAAGGAGCGACTATAGTCTGTGAGTAGGTGACGAGGAGCGCCATGCACAGCTGGTCGGTGTCGCTCGAGTTATTGCATACAGAGTGGCATATTCCGTGGCTACTGCAACCCATTTATTTCCATTTGTCGAAGTTGGAAAGGGCCCTAACAATCCAACCCCACTCCATAAAACGGCTTGGTTGGGACTTCAATAGGCTGAAGGCGTCCGGCAGGGGGAGTCGTAGGTTTAATTCGGCGCTGGCACAGGTTGCAAGCTGCAACGTAGCGGCGAACGGAGCGATAAAGACCCTTCCAGAATACAGTCGTCGAACACGGTCGTAGGTTCTGGAGGCGCCTAAATGTCCGGAAGTTGGGGCATCATGAAATTGTTGCAGGACATCCTTCGCAGATGGCTTGGGACGACGAGTAAAAGCTCCGCACCGTCAGCGCGCAGGTTGCGGCGGTACAAAACGTTGTCTTGAAGCAAGAACATGGTCAGTGAAGGGTCGGTAATGCGGGATTGAAGGCGGACAATGAGGGAGAGCAACAATAGATCTCGACCTTGTTCATCCGTCACGTGTAGAAAGTCAGTGATGGCAAAGATGCAGGCTCGGCTCCCAAATCAATGGAGTTGGGCGGATTAAGTAGTCGGCATTACTATGGAGCTTGCCAGATTTGTACACTACTGAGAACGTGTACTCCTGTATTTGCAATGCCCAATGGCCGAGTCTTCCTGTACGGTCCCTAAGTGTTGACAGCCAGCAGAGCGCATGATGGTATGTGATGACTACGGATGGGCGTCCGTATAAGTAGGGGCGGAATTTCGCGACCGCCCAGACGAGGGCTAGGCATTCTCGCCCAGTAATGGAATAATTTTTTCCAACTGCGACAGAATGCGGCTAGCGTAGGCCATTACACGGTTTGTGCCATTCTGTACATGAGCGAGTATAGCACCAATGCCATGGCCACTTGCGTCGGTGCGAAGCTCTGTTCGAGCGGCTGGGTCAAAATGAGCCAACACAGGTGGTGATGTAAGGGCGATAATCAGCGACGCAAATGACTGTTCTTGGTCCTCACCCCAGGAAAAAGCCACGTTCTTTTTGGGGAGCTCCGTGAGGGGCCGAGCAGTGATCACGAAGTAGATGACAAAGCGGTGGAAGTATGAGCAGAGCCCAAGAAAGCTGCGAACTTCTTGTGTGGAACACGGAACCGGGAATTCGTGGACAGCGCGCACATTGTCAGGATTGGGTTGCACACAAGTAGCGTCTACAAGGTGTCCAAGTAGTTTAATATGCCGGCGTCCGAACGTGCACTTCGACGAATGGAGCTGGAGGCCAGCACAGCGAAAAACGTCAAAAATGGCCGAGGGACGAGGAAGGTGGGTGAGAAAACGATCACATCGTCCAGATAACAAAGGCAGGTCGACCATTTGAAACCGCGTAGGAGAGAGTCCACCATGCGTTCAAAAGTGGCAGGAGCATTGCACAACCCAAAAGGCATGACCTTAAATTGGTAAAGTCCGTCGGGTGTGATGAATGCTGTCTTCTCACGGTCGCGGTCATCGACAGAAATTTCCCAATATCCAGATGGAAGATCAATCGATGAGAAATACTTGGCACCGTGGAGGCAGTCAAGCGCATCATCGACTCGAGGTAGAGGATAGACGTCCTTCTTAGTGATCCCATTGAGATGGCGATAGTCGACGCAAAAGCGCCAGCTGTTGTTCTTCTTTTTAATTACACGGCAGGTGATGCCCAGGCACTAGAAGAAGGCTCTATGACGTCTTTTCTGAGCATTTTCTCGACCTCCTTCTGTGTAACTTGGCGCTCAGCGTGAGACACACGGTAAGAGCGTTTGTGGAGTGGACCAGCGTCACCGGTGCAGATACGGTGGGCTACGACGCTTGAGCGCCCAAGGGGACGGTCGTCGATGTCAAAAATATCTAGGTAAGAAAACAGAACACTGAGGAGTGCTTCAACTTGGGAACAGGTCGTCGGATATAATTTTGTCCAGGAAAGCCTTATTTTGTGGATCTATGACAGGTTTGGCTACGGTATTGGAGTCAGGGGTGAAATATGAAATCGTACATTCCTCCAATGTTTAAAGGTCGGCTAGGGTGATCCTTTGAGGAAGAATCTGGGTCGACGTGGAGTAGTTGAGAACAGGAAGAAGCGTCTTGTTGTTGGCAACAACTACTATGGTATGTGGAATTGCGATGTTGTGGGCAAGGGTCAAATCAATGAGGGGAGCTACCAGATAGTCTCCATCAGTAACTGACGGTAACGGCGACATAGGGACGTACGTAGCAGCCTGGGGCGGTAGCCGTAAACACTCCATGGACTGTAGCCGAGTGCGACTTGTAGAGGGGACATCAGAGCACAAGGGCAACTCGAGCCGCAAAATGCCGGTAGCACAATCGATAAGGGCAGAATGAGCGGTCAGGAAGTCAATGCCAAGAATGACATCGTGTGGGCAAGAGTCGAGAACTGCGAAGAGAACTGACATGTGGTGACGGGCAACAGTAACGCGGGCAGTGCACATTACAAGAACTGATGTTCGACTTCCGTTCGCTACTCCCACCGTAGGGAACATAGCAGGTGTAAGAACATCCTTTGGCCGGGAGCGAAGCGTAGAACTCATAATGGATAAGTGGGCGCCAGTGTCGATTAGAGCAGTAACGGCCAGGCCATCAATGAGCACACGAAGAAAATCACGTCTTGAATTTGTGGTCGGTGGAGGGTTTTCGGTCCGAGTCGTCAATGCAGCGCCACCTCCAGGAGCTGCACTCGCCACTTTCCCGGGGGTGTCCAGAATAAGCCGGCGACGGAGAGCGACGGCGCTGAGGGGAGGGTGACTGGCGATCCTGAGGCGACGGCGAGCGGCTCGACCAATTTCTCTGGGCGACGACGTTTGCGTAGGCGGGGCGTGGAGAAGAACGGCGAGGTGAAGGGCCCTGAAGGTGGTCGTCCGGAAAAGTGGGCTGTGAATACTGTCTGCGATCCTGGCGGCGGTCATTTGAAAAAAAATTACACCATCTCCCGCTAAAGGGGACCATGAGGCGATGCGAAGCCAGAGCACTTGCACGATCGCGTTCCGTTGGCGTACGTTGGGCATGCTACCGACCTCGCGTTGTGGAACGCGAAGAGGGACGCTACGCGCGTCGTATCTTCCATCTAGCCTGGCAGTTAGTTCTCACAGGGCGAGCGGGGAACGCGGTCGACAGGCGGGCGAGAGGGGGGCAGCGTAGGAGAGGAGAGAGAAGGGGAGGGGACGCGCATGCGCTCGAGCTCATCGCGGCGTTGCGCAGGAGAGAATTTCGGCATGTGCAGCCCGCGTTTCAGAGGAAGAGTGGAAAGGGAGAGGGGAATGGGAGAGGGAAAGTGAAGAGGTGAAGGGGAGAGGGTGAGTGGAGAGGGGGTGTGTGGAGAGGGTATGCGCATGCGCAGTAAGGGTGGTCACGCCGCACACCACCACCACTACTACCACCGGATTGAGCTCCGCCTTAAGATACTTCGCATCTAAAACTTGGTCGAGAATACCACTTGTTTCAGCAATGGCGCGAAATGTGCCCAACACGAGAGCAAGAAAAGCAGATCGGTCTATCGTCTGGTGTGTGCCACTCATATGGATTGCGGTAGCGTGGGGTGAACCTAGGACCGGAAGTAGCAGCAGCAACAAGTGGAGCGCCGTGGTGGTCAGCGTTATGGACGGGAGTGTAGATAGGCTGAGCCGTGTGGCTAGTGCTTTGGACGCCCATGTTGGCAAACTCTTTGCGCAAGACTGCTTGAATGAGCGAGATTGTTGCAAGTTCTCTTGCGCAGGGGACTAATAGGTAGCGGCGGCCATGGCTTCCAGGTCCTGGCGAACAATCCTTGCAATGTTGGTAGAAGCTGCGAGTAGGCGTGGCGTCGCAGGATCTTCGCACGAGGAAGTCGCAGCGGTGTTCGGAAGCCGGTTGAAGCGGTGGGTAATCCTCCTGCTTTTAGGCTGTTCGAACCGCCGACATTCAGAGATGATGGAGGCGACAGTGGTGCATTCCTATATATTAGTATGGCGCCGTCAGCGGTACCATCAGCACATTGCTGACCTTGTTAACCTCTGTCATATCTTTGTCAGTCTTACGGCACAGGGCTAGCACGTCTTCGTTGTATGCGACGTACGACTCCGTGGACGATTGAACTCGCGACGCGAGTTCATGCCTGGCAGCTATCTGACGGGCAACTGACCGCCCGAACAAGTCGTGAAGCTTCTGCTTGCACACGTCCAGCTCGTTAGGTCTTCCTCATGCGTCTCATACCATGCACGTGCTGTACCCCTTAGGTAGAAACTACTATTTGCCAGCATAAGCGTCGGATCCCACCTGTAGTGCATGCTGACGCGCTCGTATAATACGAGCCATTCTTCGACGTCAGTGCTGTCCATGCCGCAAAATGTGCCAGGGTCGACAAGATGTGAGGGGATTACAGGTGAGGGAGCTGGCGCGGACTGCGAGGACTGCGCGCCGTCTTCAGGCATCGTGGCTGGGCTAAGGTGGCGTCCGCTGCGGAGATCCAGAGCCGGGTTTTGGAACACCCGCAAACTCCACCAAAAAGATGTTACGGAGATGATTTATTCAGTTATAGCTGATCGAGGTAATGATGCAAAGAGCGGATAAGATCGTAGGCCAATAGGGCATCTCCAGACTCAAACCCACAACAACAACGTTGTCGTCTTCCTCCATTAGGTGTCATTTCAGCGCCCGTGCTTGAGTCACCTTTCCATACCCATGACAATATGACTCAGAAAAGTACGGCGAGTGCGGCCGGCAGCTTTCGTTGACTGCATGTGTCCGTTACGGAAAGCGCATCGCATTGATTGTCATCGCACCTTGTGCCGACACCGTAAACCATAAGAAAAACTTTATATGGGTTGACCGGTGTCCAAACTGTAATCTGCAGTCATTTTTGCCCGTCGGAATACATCATCATCAGCAGCCTCACTACGCCCACTGAAAGGCAATGGCCTCTCCCATGTTCCGCCAATCAACCCGGTCCTGTGCTTTCTGATGCCACGTTATACCTACAAACTTCTTAATCTCACCTGCCCACCTAACTTTCTCCCCCTCGTGCGTTTGACTTCCCTTGGAATCCAGTGTGTTACTCTCAATGACAAGCGGCTATCTCGCATACGCGCCATGCCCATTTCTTCTTCATTTCCACTAAGATGTCCTTAACACCCATTTGTTCTCTGACCCGCTCTGCTCTCTTGTCCGTTAAGATTGCACGTACCATTTCCCTTTCCGTTACTCGCTGCGTCGTCCTCAACTTCAGTTTAATCCGCTTTGTAAGTCTCCAGGTACGGGCTCCGAAGGTAAGTGACGAAGGTAAGTGACGAACCACGTCACTTCAGTGACGTGGTTCGGCTCTGCGGTCACTGCCTGTCCGAAGTAGACGTACTCAACTTCCAGTGCCTCGCTGGAATTGCGTATACTTAAACGAAGAAGCGCCGGTCGCATGCAGAGGGACTCGGCCTGTACTCTAGGCATAACGCTCGCTGGGAGTCGCACTGGGTAGCTCCGATCTTGGCCCTCGTGAGTGGCGATGGTTGAAGTTTCTGCATTTTAGTCTGGCAACCTTTTCGACTCTCACCTTAGGTATAGCTGAAGTATTTGTAAATGCAAGAATTGCCGGTGATCCCTTCCTGGTGTGCCGATATCGAGCAAAAGCTATTTTTGTGGGCTCTGTTGCAAGGGCTTGCGAAGATAGAGCTCATTTACTTCTCGCCAACTGTGCGGCTATGTAACGATTTGCCGTGTCTGTTTAGACGGACGCTTCCAAACTTATAGACACTGAAATATGGAACCATTACGGGAGCACTTCGCAGGTGTCAAACTGATAGACGTGCACAGCATTTGCGCTGCTGTGCTCCACAAGAATTAACGACGTGTTATTGAGAACGAGCATGAATAAAAAAGCGTGCTAGAAAATAAAATAATCAGCGTTGGCTGCTTTGGGTTATAACCACAGTGTGATTCGCATTCGAAAGGGAAACATTAAAAATCAGATAGATTTCACCTATCACCTACATCATGAAAATAGTGCGCATCTCATTCTGTTTCTCTGCCAAGCTAGAAATTGTGACACGTGTTTGAGACCTGCTAGTATACCATACATACGTACCTTCGAGTCAAACATTCGATATTGAACGATACCGAAACGTTCCGCCACGCATAATACTAAAAGCAGTGTGTGGCACTGGCACAAACAATACAGGCTCCAGTATGCGCCAGCGAACTGCAGTGAAATTTCCAGTGCGTCGCAGTGCGTGCCAGCGTCAGAGCGGCTACACCAGTGCCCCTACCAGTGCGACGCCGCTGTGTCTCAGTGCGCTTACCGAAATGCCAGTGAATTCGAGCGTGGATCAGAGTTCCCACTGGGACCCAGTACCATGAAAACTACTGCTATCACACTGATGGTACAGGAACGGCACTGCTTTTCACAATAGCGGTGTTATTTGGGCTGCGTAAAGTACGCGAAACTGCCATATAAAATATTTTGAAGAGAGTTATTACCACGTGCGTTTATATAATACATTGTTGAATTATCATTTAGAAGTTAATACGACCAAGAGTTTTAGCAAAAAAAGAGAAGAGTTAGAAGGATTACCGGTTATTTTGTGGTGACCCAACATTGCGAAAACACGTCAGAAGAATAAACCACACTCGTACTCTGCATCCTTCTAGAAGAGCCAGGTTACAATTACTCCAAACGCATGGAAATTTCTGTGAGCGCAACGCATGTACTCATAAAGCTAACAGTCTGTTATTTATTACTACACTGATAGGTAGTGATAGGTGATTATTACTACACTGATACATTGATAGGTTCGCCTATTGCATGGGCATGCGCAGATAAGTTTTCGTATCTTCTTTCTTTTCGCCGTTGTGCGTCTCTTCAGTTGTTGGCCGGCATTTGTGGTGTCCTGACTTCTTCCTTGTGCCCGTGTTTCCACGCCTCGTCTTTTTACAGGTAATGTCGCTGGTGCCAGCGTTTCGACATTACTAATTTTACTTTTAGGACAGCAACTGCAGTTGCTGCCCTGACAAAGACAAGTTTTATTTTACAGCGAAAGCTGTTATCAGATCATTTCACCGGCCGTTTTTGGCGCCGTAGTTGTCCGCCGCCGCCGCCGCCGGTGTCCGTAACCAGTATCGCTCGAAATAGAAAAAAAAACTAAATAAGAAAAAAATTCCAGGATGGAACGAGGTTCGAAACTGGGCCTTCTGCGTGGGAGCCCAGTATTCAACCTCTGAACCATGCCGGTGCTTGACACTGCTTTGCAAAAAGGTCCTACACAGACTTCATGTCGGGAAGGAACCGCATTAGCATATGCAATATAGCGTGGTAGAAGAGTAAAATAAGCACCAAGCGTAGCACAACGCGAATTGTGTACACCAGGCATTCACACAATGCGAATTGCGCAAAGAGTAGGTTGTTGAATGCTTCCAACCTATTACAAAGGGTTCTGCCATAAGTCTTCGTCGTCATCCGGCACAGCATCAACAAAGTGCGCATCATGCCTCACATGTGTTTGGCAGGTACCACGGCTCTCCTTAGAATGACGAAAAATGGCACAGTGCCTGCTGCCCAACTTCTCAAAAACTACAATGATTTATAGCGTAGTGGGTTCCTCGCAAGTGCACTTGTATTGTTTGCCAAGGAAACCCATAAGCGCATGATCCATTTCCTCGGGGTCTCAGTAAAATTACCATGATTTAGAGCGTAGTGCGTTCCTCGCAAGTGCACTTGTATTGGTTGCCAAGGAAGCCCATAAGCGCATGATCCATTTCCTCGGGGTCTCAGTAAAATTACAATGATTTATAGCGTAGTGGATTCCTCGCAAGTGCACTTGTATTGGTTGCCAAGGAAGCCCATAAGCACATGATCCATTTCCTCGGGGTCGCAGTTAAGGTCTTCGCCCCCCCCCGTCTCTCTCTCCCACGTCAACGTATGGTATACAGCATGACGGGATGACGGGAGAGGGAAATAGCGACCGGGCGTCACCCAATACAAACTGCATAACTGGTGGGCCGTTTAGAGCTTCCAACCCATTACAAAGGACTGCGCCATAATTCTTCATCGTCATCAGTCGTCGCGTCAACAAAGTGCACATAATGCCTTACAGACGTGTAGCTGGTGCCTCGCTTCTCCGCAGAATGACGAATAATGTCTCAGCAGGTGCTTCCCAACTTCACAAAAATTGTGATTTATGGCGTAGTGGGTACCATTCTAGTGTACTTGTATTGTAGCCCCAAGAGAGCTTACAACGGGCTCTAGAAACGCCGCTCTTTCAGCTTTCGCTGTGACTGTGCTGCGATTTCAGCAGAGGCCTGGCGTTTTTAAAGACGATAGTCTTTCTTGGGGAACTTAAATACAGAAATTTTGGTCTGTCTTTCTGTCTGTCTGTCTTTTGTTTGTCGGCACGTCCCTCGATTCAGCCACTCGGCCAAAGTTGAACCACTTGCCCAAGGGCCAGCCGTCTTGAACTGGTACGGCTGTTCATACTTGTGAACGTTGTCGATCAAAAAGTAAATATCATGCATATCTGAGGTGCAACATCACTAGGTAAGTATTAGGTGGCGTGTTCCTTTAATAGAAGATGCATACATACGTAATTTTAGGGACCCTAGTTTCTTAAGCTGCGCTGAAAATGCATAAGAATGGAAGCTTGAGCGAGTTGGTATGCGTTCATCTTTGTTGAAACAGCGCTCACTAGACGGCGACGAAGTAAAAGAAGGCACAGAACAGGCAGCGCCTGTCCTGTGCCTTCTTTTATTTCGTCGTCATCTAGTGAGCGCTGTTTCAACAAAGCTGAAAATGCGACTGCGCTGAAATTTGCCTTCCTCCGTGCCCTTCGCACGAGCTCATTGTTGTGTTTCGGTTTCGGTTCTGTATTGCACTGTACGAATGCCATGGGTTGGTTTTGAAAAACTTTCGTTTTGAGAAGGCCAAGAAGGTGAAAATAATATTTAAAAAATGAAAAAGCAGCGTTGTGTGCGGCCTTCAGGCTGCCGGTTGTGGGCGCCGCTCTGGCGTTCCTGTTTTACCCAGGCGACGTGTAAATAAAAGAGTGTGTGGAGAGTACTCGTTGAGTGCGGACGTTTCTCTGCTTCAGCGCTTCGCGCCAAACCGCGTTTTCGGGCTGGCTGGCGTCCCCGCCGGTCGCGTTGGTCACCGCCGGTCTTCGCCTGCTGCTGCGCCGGGACTACCAGCACGCAACACAGCACTCATGCTTCCCGACGTATTGCCAGATGGCGTCCATATCTCACACAACGCCTCTTCTATCGTCTTTACACGACATTTGCAGCGAAGCACGCAGATACGCGGCCAATTTTTTTTTAAACATTGGCTCCAGGCACGTTGCGTATTGAAGAATTTTTCATTTAAATTAAATTGCTACTGCCAGAGACACAAGCAACGGATGCCGCCCTTACAAGGGTGAAAAACTTTGCATAAAGTGGCTTAATCTTGACTTTCACACATGTTACTAAAGTTTTCACTCGTAAGGTGCGTGTGCCTTACCGTGTGACGAGCCCTGTGTTATGTGAGCAGCCCGGACCTTCGTCATTGTATAAAGGAAGCTCCTTAGAGCCATTCTGGCAAACTAAGGTGGTGATAGTACTTCGGTAGAAAATGGCCATGGCGCTTCCAGAATAGCCTGTGCTAGGCGAGGATTTGCGAGTGCAGGTAAGATGAGTGCTCGAGTGGTATTCACTTGCACTTGCATAGCTCCGACATTAAACAAACTCGTAATCAGTCGGTGATGCATTAGATAAAAAACACACCTTACCTTAACACTGTGTGGTGTAGCATAAAATCTACGTTCTGCATGTTTACACCGCACAATATTTTTTGCTGCGGAAGCGTACTTCAGCTGTCTTTGTCCACAGTACACAACGAATAGAGGTGCGCTCTCTAATCATCCAAGACTTCCGTAATTGGTGCTAACGGCAACGAACACAGCAGTTAAAAAGCTCAGATGACGCACAAGCTGCAGCGAATAGCCTCCTTTCATGCAAAATAAAGGAGGAACTTCGGAAACTGGTTGAATTTGCTGGCGCATGCGGTGCCTTAAATGGTTGGATGAGCCCTGTCCAGAACAAAACGTCCTTGCCTATATTATTCCCTTAATTCATAAAACAATTCGCGTATGTATTTTGTTTCATTGCGTATAGAAAACAATAATGCGAGAGGAAGGAACAAAAAAGCGCTGGCGAGTGAACCGAATGAGTACAAGTTGTACCAGTGAGTTCCCTCTACAAAAAGCTTCCGTTGAAGACTGTCAACATCGACGGCTACGAGGTCGGGAGCTGCTTGTCCTTGGTTGGCAAGCGGTATTCTCAACATCAGGTCACTTTCTGTCGTTGACAAACTCGCTTCTTACACGCGCACCCCTGTCGTTTTTGTCATACCTTCTCCCTTGCACAGAAGAGGCATTTTTATCTCGCTGTGAAAAAGACGCAGTACCTTTTTGTGAGCTCTTTAGCGTTTGCCCCTGCTTCGCAGATCGCGAAAGTAACCTGGAGTCGTAAACAGTCTGTGTTGGTGCCTATTTTCACAAGCGCTTCTCCAATGACCTCCTTGGGACTTTCGCTGAATGTGTTGCAAATACCGTGGCTTTTTCAGTGCGTTCAGGCCATGTGAAAACCAACGGCAGTGTCTCTTGGTGCGCGGTGAAGCATAGCGAAGCGCGCACCTCGTTGTGTTCATGAAGCGGGGATTGGCGGCTGTGCAACGACGGTAACTAGCACTCGAGGAGCCTGCGACGTGTGTTTCAGTGCCGGTAACAGTTCGTTTACTTAGCTTTCCAGCCTATCAGCTGGTGCAGAGCGGCATTTCGAATTGACAGCATTTTGGCACGTTACTGGAGTGATTCCGAATAAGTACGGCAACGCAAGACGTACGCTCGGTGTTGAATTCTTGCTTCGCCACTGGTTAGCCCGTGTGCTTCTATTGTCTTGTGAGCAGTGCAGGAAAACGCAGTGCTTGGCAGTGAAACAATGTGCGTGGTTAATAGTGATGCTGTGTTGACATTTCCAAAACTTTTGAAGAGGCTGCGCTCGCGTGACAGCAGAATAAAAGACAGCGTTGATGACTGTGTATAGCCCTGTGCAGTTGCAAGGGTGCTTTACGCCGGATTTAAGGTTTGCCACTGGCCTTGCCGTTTGGTTTTGAACTCATTACTTCTGCTTCTTGCGGTATTTGTAATACGAACGTCTTAACGTGTCGAACAGAAATCGCGCGCCGGCCCATTGTGCTGTAAATGTGGCTCCCTTTGCAGCATACCTTGACTGTTCTCTGGTGAAAACTTGGAGTTGTACCTGGCAGCGAGAGCACGTGAACGTCAAGCTTCCCTCCGGAAAGAACACGCTTTGCACCGATGGCTTGCCTTGGATAAAGTAGTAGACCAGCACTTCCTAACTAAGGTTTTCGAGTCAATATGTCCTTTCCATTTGCACAGCACTCACTCGAGCCTTGACTACAGCAGCCCACGGCGAGATCCCACGCTTTACCAGTTGTACGTACACGTCTTGCTAACCTTGTATTTCTACGTCAACGGCAGCTTCCAGTCCACAGACGTCTTTAGCCCTGTTTGCCGCAGAGCACATTCCGTTCATGATGACGCCGACGGCTGCTAATGGTTCGGCCTAAGGTGAATTGAACTTGCCCAACTATTTTTGTTGCTATTCATGTAGTGCTATAACGTTTGTGAATTTTCGACCCAACAATCGTAATGTTACGTCATGTTATGTTTCACCTTATAAAACGTACTAAATGCACTTTATATATACATATAAATGGCCAATATACCTATATTGCAATCTGGGCAAGTACATGAGCAGTTTTTATGATATGGCTGAGGCAGGCTTTTATCTGATTGTTAATAGGAGCCTTTCTTTTCACCATGCTTGATCGTTGAGAGAAAATATTTTACTAGAATTTATTCTCCAGGAGCAATGTAGCACTTTTTCAGAAGTTCCGTTTATTTTGCAAAATTAGTTGTATAGAAGATTACCGCTCTGTCAGCACTATAGTTTACCAAGAACATATGTATTGCATTGTGTAAAGCTTACATGGGGCTTCAGTTTGTTACTGAGTAAATACAGGCTATTTGATAGCTTTCACTTAGTGATAGCCTTGTGTTACTGCCAAATATGTATTACCAGTTCTTTCAATGATGGTTTTTAGAATATATAATTTTTGACCTCTTTGCAGATCTCAGACTCTCGTAAGGTCTTGTGGCGCATCGAATGCACGCACTGGCAAATCAAGCCTCCTTATAATTTGGAGCACCTGTACAAAAATAAGAAAGACTTGTGCTCCCTAAATGTACAGGTACTTTGCAATGGTAGGGGTGCCGTCACCCAGCCGACCTCGAAGTGGCCTGGAAGCACGCATGGCAGCCTCACCTGGATGGACTTCGCTCTTCCTGAGAGTTTCGAGGGCAGAAAAGTGCCTAATGGCCGGTTGCATGGTCAGGTTTACAGAGATGATAAGGTAAACACCACTTAAATGTGAGCACCTTCATAACTCAAACATCGTTTCCCAACAGTGGATGCTTGTATTATTCTCACACAGCGATGCTAATCGGACGCTTAAGGAGAAGTAAACTGCGCGAGAAGTGACAAGGTCGAACGTGTAAAGTCTGCAGCTTACGAATTTAACTGCTTACAAGTGACATTTAAAAGTTGTGCTTTTAAAATAGCCTGTGCTCTTATTCCTTATTGAGGCAATGAGCTTGTGATCCGCTTAGTGTATCAAGTGCTCTGCATGGAAATAGCAAATGGGTGAAAATTGCCAGACTGTTCGCAATCTGCAGGGAGAACGATCTATAGCTCAAGCCTTAGGCAACACAGGAGCGGAAAATATGCATTTTACCTGCCGTAGCTTTTTTTTTTTGCAATCCTCTGGCACGTTTTGTTTCCGCCATACATGTCCTCAGCATAATCGCATAGTGGTGCGTTTATTTCTACAAATTGTATGTGACCTGAATACACCCTTGTTGATCGCTAAAGTTGACTATCGGTATGCCTGAGAGCCATGGCTGCTCACTCTCCTGTATGTGGCTGGCCCAGCTGAGCAGCAGTGCAGTGAAGGCAGCACCCATGCAACGATATGCCAGAGACCGCACCTTTGGTGTTCTGAGCAGGACACAGCATATCTGTCCGGCATGGCATTCACATCATTAATAATTATGGTGAGCGTTTGTGGCAGCCGTAAGAGTCCATTAACATGCTTTTGCGGATTTTGACTGCGTTTCTTGCGTGTGCGTTTTACGTAGTGTAAAGTCCAAATAAAAGACACTTTATTGGTTTGTGCCTCACGATTAGGCAGAAGCTGTCCCCTTCAAAATGAACATCGCAGTTATAAATTACCATCATAAACTATTTTTCCGAAGACTTCATTGACACTTTTTCTTTGTTTTTTTTATATTTCTTCATACTTGTCTTCGGGTTCTGAAAAAAACGACACCCAGAGCTGTTAGCACATATGCATCGTCTGTGCATTTTTAAACATAGCAAGATTCCAACAATAATCACGGCATGAGGAGCCCCACAGTCATGTAAAGTGTATCTCGAAGAGAACACACAAGGCCAACGAGAAGAGAGCAATTACCAGCGACTGCGTGCGGCTGTTCGTAGTGCACGTCAACAAAAAGAATACATTGTGATGACTGGAACAGTTTCAATTGTATGGTGACAATGTGCACAGCTGCAGTTTAATTTTTTACCAGTGCATTATTCAGCAGTTCTTTGCACTTAAGGATTCATGATATATAAATTCTGCATTTATAGTGCCATATGATGAAATTATGTAACCCATTCTTTAATGGTTGTATGCAAATTATCTTCTGCTACCTGAAGTTTTTAACATGCATGTAAATCAAAGTACATGCGTGTCCCTGCATTTCACTGCTATTGCAAACAGTAGCCATAATCGACAACCAAAACCGTGTTTTCATGCTTGGTAGTGCATGAATGAATGGCATTGAAGCGGGTAATTGGGCACTTGGTCGTAGTAGCCCTTCAAGATGCACGTATTAGTGTAGGAAGAATGATTTTATGTACGCATATGCTCTGGAAAGTCCTTCTCAATGGATTACTCAGCTAAGTGAAATAGCAGCGTCGCTATTCCTAGCATATCCTAGAAGCAGGCTTTAGCAAGTGTGTAATGTTATCCCATTGCGTGTCTGTCCTCTTCAACAGTCGACCTCTTTGTATGTACCGCGTAATTTTAACTTTTTTATATAGTGTTTGCTGCCATTGTTCACTTCATAATGTAATTGTATACTCTGCAAAAAGTTTATCATCTATGCAGTTTTGCTCATGTTACTGTTGAAAGTATTTATTGCATTTTGTATATTAACTATACGATGCATTTACTTGTGTCTTTTGGTGCGTCTGTACTATGCTGTAGCGTAAAGAGGGGTGGTGGCATGCTCAAATCTTGAAGGTGGCGACTTCGAACAAGTTGGCAGGCGGGAATAAAGAACTGCAGATCACCATTACTGCTATATTCAGATAAGCTGTGAAAGCTCAATGGAAATGTATTTAGCATTTTGTAAACTGTGCCAGGTATTTCTTGTTAAGTTCTCATTTCCTTTCATTCTTGTTCGTTAAAGACCCCATTGAAGGGGTATTACATAAGGCGCCGGTACATAAATGAAAACATCAAATCCATATTTTAATACAGTGCAAAGTAATCTGTTAAGGCGGCCGAAAAAGTTCAGGGACAGGTGATGGCTGTAACGTCTTGGAAAGGCCGTACCACTCCGCTGCTGCACGGTAGAGGAATGAGGACGAAAAAAGTGACGGTGACCCAACTGGCATGGAAACGCCTTCCTGAAAAAGGGATTTTTCTTGGCCGCAAGCAATTAGGTCGTGGCGTGTCTCTTGATTTCCTTGAAAACATCTTGATGTCTGGCCCGAGCTGGAATAGCCAGAGACGTCAAAAGTAATTGCCCAGCTATGATAATTAGTTTTCGGGACTGTTCGCTCTTTCGATAGCAGTGGCTATTTCTGTTCTCCGTGAAGGAGCATAACGGGGAGTGAAAGAAGAGAGCGGAAATGCCACCTTCTGGAGATACGTAAGAGTGCCAGCAAGCAACACATAGCCTCAGGCTATGCTACCTCTTTTCTCATTACAAAAAAAAAAACGGTGGCTTCTTGATTACACTGCGAATCGAACTCAGAACATCCCTCATTGTAATCGGTCGATGTACCCTCTCGACCACCGCTGCAGTGCTTGAAATGAGAGCTTGCCACTGTAGCGCTTATGTCATTTTTAATATATCATCTTTCTCTAAAAATACGCCCGATGCAAAACTTCTGGGGAAAGGAGATCAAAACAAAAAAGAATTGGGAGTCACTAATGCATTCGCCTAAAGCTACTCGAGGGCGAAAGCCATCAGGTATGGCAATGCTACCGTGCTGATCATGTCAGGCGCGACTTTCTTTTATAAAATATTGCTAATTACCTTTCACTACTGTCACTTTCACTAATGAACTACACTCTCTCGCTACATGAACTCAATGCTCAATTTGTATCGATTATCGTGATTTACATAAACGCCCACTAAAGAAATCCCAACTCACCTAATTTGTTTCAATTCACATATATAAGCACAGTCACACCTTCGCTCGCTTTTGTATGGCTTTCGCTCCCATAGACTTAGTAAGTAACGCGAGCGCCGCTTTTGTATGCTCTCCAAGCATCCGATGCCGCTCTACGGACGCTTTCCTTGAGGTCTGCTGCCCCAGGGAATCGCCTTTATCTTCACCTCTATCGCTTCCATTTCACGCTTTCGCAAAGATGAAATGAGAGTCACGTGAACGCCGTCTGTTTTTGCTTGTTAATTGTGCGAAAGCGCAGCAGGCGCGCCTCGTGAATCGAGGCACGCGTGTGTGGTCATGTCACTTCAAGCCGAGACACGTGAACGCCTCTTGTTTTATGTGTTTGCTGACGGGAACGCCGCAAGGACGAAGAAACTGCACCGTGTTTTCTGAATAGCATTAGCGCTTAGAAGCCTCCCTACGAATCTTTTTCATTTACGTGTTCACACTTCTAAGCCTATAAGAATGTTCTCGCATTCCGGCCATATCAATGTGCTGCGGTGAATTGAACCTGCGAAATTACGATCATGACACCTTTCTTATTGCTGCTTTATATTTCTGAACAGCTTCTCCGTTGGCTCAAAAGCCACTCCTACGTCTTGTACTAAGGTCTTTGTAAGAATTGCATCAATATACGTCTAGCTCTCAAACACCATCATGTCAACCACTATACCATGCTCGAACATGCCTAATTAGCTGAGTGGCTGTGAAGATTCATGAAAATGTAACTTGTGGTTGTAAATAGGGGGAGATGTTTCGCCGTCACCATGAAGCGTTTAATGTGTTAATTTATGCGCGGTTTCACAGATGTGGTGCATCTGGAGTGTTGCTCGCCTGCATTTGGTGGGATAGCGCACGGATTATTGCTTAAAGCCACCGAGCAACTGCATTATTTTAGCAATCTTCATTGATGAAACGCGAGCGCTTGGCTTTTCGCAGGACCTCCGGAGATCTGCTCCAACGCGACAGCGCGTAAGCGCGGTAGCAGACGTCCGGAAATGGAAGCTGAGATGCAGCGAAAACATTGGATATTATCGTATACACAGAGTTTCCTAAAAAAACTAGGGGGGACTCTGTTGCTGCGATCTCGCTCTGCGATGGGAATGTTATGTAGTACACGGATCTGCCTAATCTTCGTGCTTACGCCTTCGAATGCACTTGTGGCTTTGTTTATTGATTTGTTTTGGCGTTCATTTGGGATAAAGGAATAGACGATTGTGAATTCGGGACCAGATTTGAATTGGTGAGCCTAAAAATTTAATGTGGTGAAGTTGAACTGCTGACTTGCGCTCAACTTCCTTTTGCGACAAAGCGGATGCAGGTGACGCGGAGCCAAACGGAGCCGAAAGAACGAAGTGTACACAAATCCATGTACTACCTATCTTCCTCCATGCTGGCTGTAGCGCCATGCGTTGCAGCTCCCATAGACAATAGCGCCATAGTTCCCTCCAGTATCAGTTGTAGAAAACTATATGATCGTATACGATCCATGTCGACGATTTGCCTGCTGCCTTGCTATCTTCTGCGTGGACTTATTTCTTTCGTTGTCGTTTCATTGGATTTTGTGTTGCATCCTTGCCCTCAAAAGGGGCGAGTTGTTAAATTCGTACCATTGCTATCGTACTCCCTTGAAATACGCGAGTTTTTGGCTATGAATTGCGTAAACGAGAGAGTTTTGTGAATTAGGCCCCTGGTGCAGGGGTAGGAACGTAATGCCACACAAGCGCTCCAGGAAGGAAGGCGGGCGCAGAAGTAGTGTCACTGGAAATGCTCTTGTGGCGCTTTTGGTCGCTGGGGGTAAAGGCCCATGCGAGGTCGCGGCGATCTTCAGCATGCATCACTGTGTCGGACGTGGGCGCACACTCAGAAGCATTCGACCGGTACGGTACAATTGTGCCGATAGTGTAATACCGGGGGGACCATTCAGTAGAAAATGGGATGAAAGCCTGCAGTGCTGAGTAGCGGTGTTGTACGCTTAGGTTACGAAGCATGGAAAGGCGTCGAAATTTCGGCGGTCGGAGGCGACGTGCATTAAAGGCATGTCGCCCAGCGTGCGGTTGAAGCGCTCTGTGAGCCCATTGGTTTCAGGGTAGTTTGAGTCGTGCGAATAAACGAGGTGGGACTCTTTAAGAACAGCTTCAACAACTTCGGGGAGGAAGATACGACTGCAGGTCACTGAGCAGCTCCTGGTTTGGGCTGTGACATATCGACGAAGCAAGCAGAAGGCAACGTCACTCGCTGTAGCTGCCGGAAGTGCCGCAATATCAGCGTATCGCGTGATGTAGGTAAACTATAACAATTACCCAGCGGTTTCGAGCAGATGACGTCAGAAGGGGCCCGCAAAAATATATGCCGACGCGTCCAAATGGTGTGCTAGGGCAAGGTAAATGTTATAGACGAGCTGGCGAGAGGCGGGGTGACGACTTTCAGCGTTGGTGATCGGGGCAAGAGCGCCTGAACTTCTGTACGTAGCGGTGCATTCCCCGCCAGCAGTACCCAACAGCCTACTGAGTATGTCGCCACAACAAATCCGGTAAATCGCAGTTGCGATGTTTTCCTTCAGCTAACGAGGTGTGCACAGCCTCGTTTCTGGGTCCCATTTGTGCAGTCACCTGTGCCGTCGATTTTATATTGTGTAGTACTTGGATTTGCGCATTGCGTACCGCAACAGGGTGCTTGTGTCTGTTAGCGAGAAAGTAATACTTACAAAAGCAAGCCTGATTTTGTTTTGTGGTTTGTAGTTCGCATTGCTGATTGTGTGTCCTCCTCTCGATAAGCGTGTAATGGTAGAATAAGCATTCCAAGGTTTCTAGTACATTGCAGGCAGGCGGCGTAACACAATAGAAGCGTTGAATCTATACCGGACGAACCACATTCACTTGCGGACAGCTCAACTTATTACACTACCAGATATCTTGGTGGAGCTGGTTATCGCTTATCTTGCAGTGCCACTTGGTAATCATCTCTTGACATGCAACTCAGGAGCAGGTTTACAAGGGCTACGTCCCAAGCCCTGTTAAATAGCAAGTTATAGAGGTCTCAGTGCGTCAGTTTCTTAACTGCTGCTTGTGTTTGTACGCCTATCAAGACCTGTAGACTGAGGACCAATCCAGGACGTAGCTTCGCTTCCGGAATGTAAGGTTCATTGAAAAAAGTAGCTAAAAGACAGAAGTGAGTGAAGACCCCATGACGACACTAGTTCATGTATATGTGAGTTAACATGCTCAAAGCCACTCTTCCAAACAGGATATCGAGAATTTCCGTGCTACGAAAGGAAAACCACAAGCCCAAGCGCTAGTATAAGTAAGAAAATGAAATGTCTTCTTACCAAGCTGTGGTGCAGAGTGCGTTGCGACAGATTTATCCCATCGGTATTAGTTTGAGCAGCGTGCACTAAAATTCTGTGGAAATAAACATGTGCATTTGGTCCCGTATGTCTTGCATATCAGTGGAGGCTCGCACGATGCATTGCGACTGCAACGCTGACCGAAATTTCGAAGCTGCAATCAATGAGAAAAGACGCACTTTTTGTCGGTTGGTATATTTCTAAAATGAGATGCACTGCTGCCTGCATTATTAGCGAAGTACTCCAGGACCATTTTATCCTAATTCACTGAGCGCCGTCAACGTAAAAAAATGTTTAATGTAACTTCTATATCTCTTTACTCTTTCTTTGCCATTTCTTTTGGTATCGTAAATTCATGAAACAGCGGCTGCTCAACAAGACCACACAATCTGCGACCTCATTTATTCATACGGAATAATAAATTAAACATACAAAACACCACTGGCCTATCATTGAATAACGAGTTACATTATGCTAAATGTTGCTAGTATAATCGACCACAGAAATATGCATGTGTATCACTATCTTGTGTTAGGAGACCGTTATTGTTTAGTCATTTTGCTAAACTCCTTTTACCACTGGTGTTGTACTGAGCACGACAAGAGTGGGTCAGCACACTCGTTAACCGCTTCCTCAACCTCTTGAACCACATATGCGTTCCCGGGATGTCTGTGCATTCGAGAACTATCAGTCAAATTCTTAAGACAACTCTCTCAATAAACTGACACAATGTATTATAGAACGCTTTTAAATGCGGATCATTTCTTAGTCGCACCTGTGGCGTCGGCGGCGCCGTCCACACCCCCACTGCGCATGCTCGGCTCGTCTCGTGCCTGCAGCAAGCCTCTCACTCCCTCCCTACTCTCCGTCCCTCCATGCTCTCCCTCGAACGCGGGCGGTGTGTATATAAGCGGCGGAGCGCGCGTTCGGAATTCAGTCAAGGGCGTCTTTACTTGGCTTTCGCGTTACTTGACACTTTGCTTGACTCGAGTAGATGCGATGGAAGCAATAGTACCTTCAAATAGCGTCCCAACACTCGTTGAAGGCAGCGTTACCCCACCCTCATCGTCGTCGGCGTCAACAGCAGCAAGCAACGCAGAAGACAAGGCTGCGAAGAGACGAGCATACGACGCTGATCGCAAGCGTTTGAAGCGAGCTGCGGACCCGGAACTTCGTGCACGCTGGAGCCGTTCAAGTCGTACTTGGTGTGCGCATCGTGTAACAATTAAGCATTCCCAAACCATAACCAATTACGCAACATTCACTCGATACCCCCACCGCTCTGCGACACATTTACTCGTGTTCCTCCCGTGGGAATATGCGGGCGACTTTTTTTTATCCAAGACGTGCATTTACGGAAACGTTGTCGAAAATGACACTGCGGACGGCAATATATGTCCATGTCCATCATTTTTATTGGGATAGCTGTTATATGAGCACTCTCCGCGGATTTTTGCCGTCGCCATCGCCGTCATGTCCCGGATATGTATACGCATGTATATGTCGCCTACTAGCAAGGGCTAGAACAATCCGACCAGGAAAAGACGACGACGAGGCAACCTGCTCGAGAGGGTCGCGCATGTTCTTGTTCGCGTCTGTGTGAATGGTTCCAGACGAAATACATAATTTTTGGTCTCACAACATCGACATCTGTCTGCCTGTTTCCACAAATTGGTGAGCCGGACTTCGTCTGATCGCTCTCGTTTCCTGATTTACGCTCGCGTCAGCCGCTTCGCTTGGCCTACAGCTGCCAGAAACTCGAACACCGCTGCCCTTCCTGAAACCGATAGTCATGACCTGTCAGCGGGTGCGGTTGTCATCGCCGCAGCTCCGCGACCCCGAGGTTTTCGCTCTCAAGCTACCTGAGTTCTGGTTGTCGGACTCGAAAGTTTGGTTCATCACCATGGAGTCATTGTTCCGTCGCCATCGGCTCACATCGCAGTTGACCATGTCTGGCCATGTCGTCGGAGCGCTTCCGCCTCACCCTGGTGCGGTAGTTCGCGATGCTCTACCGGCTCCTCCAGCCGACCATCCTTATGATCATCCAGCGGACACCCTCATCAGGAGCACTACCGACAGCGAACAACATCGACTGCAGCAACTCCTTACATTAGAGGAGAACGGTGATTGTAAACCTACTGACCTACTGCGTCGCGTGCAACCTCAGCGCCCGATCTCGCTGCATCTCGAACACCACCCTTCGCGAAAATTTTCTGCAGCGCTTTCCAACACAGTTCCTACAAGATTCTGACAGCCCCTTCAGCATCCACTCTGGAATCTCTGGCTCAGTTGGCTGACAAGATTATGGATGTTCGTTTTCTCTCCGTGGCCACGCTTCTCCGCTCTGAAGACCCTTCGCCCAGCAGCACAGCTAGTGACGACATTTATGCGTTTCTCCTCGCTGCTAATGAGGAGCTCATCCTAAAGGTAGAACAATAACAGCTTAAGTCTCCGCCTTCTGCGAAAACCAGCCGCGCGCTTCATAACGAACTCGCCATCCCAGAAATAATCACTCCGGCCGCCGTTCTACTACTCCCGATGGCCTTTGCTGGTTCCACCGTGGTTACGGGTCACGTGCAAAGAACTGTCGCCAGCCTTGTTCGGACGTGGGAAACGACCGGGCGAAACAGTGACGGCGACCGCTGTTCCCTGCCCCTGCCACAGTCGCCTCTTCCACGTGACATACCATCGCACCAAGGTCCGCCACCTCGTCGATACTGGCGCTGAAATCGGCGTCCTTCCTCCTACATTGGCTGAAAGACGCCATCCTCCCGACTCCCCTCCTCTCACCGTGGTCAGCGGATCGATTATCTGGACTTACGGCCAAAAGTCGGTGACTCTCGACATTGGTCTCACACGTAACTTTCGCTGGCTCTTTGTCATCGCGGACGTGCGCCAACCAATAATTGCAGCTGGCTTCCTATGGCACTTCAAGCTCGTCGTCGACATGTGGCATGGCCACATCCTGGACTCAGAGACAAGCTTAGCCATCCAGGGTGATTCCTGTTGCGCTTCACCACTCCGCCTTCTCTACGCACACACAGCAGTACCCGACCCTTGGTCTTGCGACATTGCCGAGTTTCCGGATGTCTTCCGACTACACTCCTTTCTGTCCTTGGCTGCCCACAGCGTGACACATCACACCGTCACAAAGAACCCTTCCGTATTTGCCCAGGCTCGTCGCCTCGCACCAGATCATGGCAGTGTTACCAGAAGAGAGTTTGTGCACATGCTTGACCTTGGTTTCATTCCTCCCTACTCCATTCCATGGGCCTCACCACTCCACATGTTCTCTAAAAAGACTGATTGGCGCCCATGCGTTACTTACCGTGCTCTTAACAAGGTCACTGTTCCGTATCGGTACCGTATTCCCAATATCCAGGATTTCACTTCGGCACTGCACAGCTGCACCATTTTAGCAAGATCGACCTGGTCAAAGCCTATGACCAAATCCCAATCAAAACCGCCGAGATTACGAAGACCGCCATTTTAAGCGCCCTTTGGCCGGTTCGGATATCTACGCAT
This sequence comes from Rhipicephalus sanguineus, assembly GCF_013339695.2. Taxonomy (NCBI): domain Eukaryota; kingdom Metazoa; phylum Arthropoda; class Arachnida; order Ixodida; family Ixodidae; genus Rhipicephalus; species Rhipicephalus sanguineus. Next base: position 116,555,401 of record NC_051186.1, on the reverse strand, counting down.
GCCATTTGGTCTTCACACCTCACCTATCTCGACAATATAGTCGTCTTCAAGGTGATTCCACGAGAGATCGAACATGCATGTCCGGTCGATATTTTTGTTTGGCTGTTTTTTTTTATATATTATGTGGATGTATTCGAAAGTCATGAAACCGAAAACCTCATTTCGAAAAAACGATGCCAGGCGTCTAGCTATTGCTCGTCTAGCGGGCGTCTATCTATTGCTCACCGTAACAATCCCCGATTTCGCGGGCGAATTTGATGCGCACTATAAAGGTTGTGTCGAAAGTTTTTTCTGCTGGTTTTAATACGCATCATTGTGAATTAGATCCATACTTTCCTTACGCTGTCCGCAAAATGAAAAAAAAATGAAAAAATGGCAAACTCGGCCCAAATAAAAAAAGTTTGCCATCTTCCATGCGCCTTGGCGCGTTTCCTATTTTATTCAGAAACTTCAAAAACGTGTCAAATATAGAAAAATACCCATGAAGCATTCCTGTAAAAGATTGATTTCCCAGAAGCAGCGTGAAAGAACAACAAATAGTTAAAGAAGCGAGTTTAAAAAAAGCGCGTTTTCAAAAAAATTAAATAAAGAAGCCCGGTCCCAATTTTAACCAAAATTTTGGATCGAAATCCGCTTACGCCATTCAAAACATGGTTTCAATATTATGTGTCCTCATTTGATTTGTTCACGAAATATAGCGGGCCAAACTAGCCCTTGCTGAAGACAAAAAGAGAAATCTCCAACCAGAAGGTTTATTTTAAGAAACCCGACGTTTCAAAGCCTGACCGGCTTCTTCTTCATGATGATCTCGATGCCTTCGTCCCGAAGGCATCCAGATCATCATGAAAACTGAACAACGTCTGCTCACCGCACGCATACGTGAGTGCAACGCAATCATCAGGAAGAAAGAATTGGACCTTTTCTTCGCCCGACGCCAGCTGGAACACTGCATCCCCGATATAATGCCATCGCTGGAGGATTTTGCGAAGAAATCAGCTGCCACCGAGGCCAAGAAACACAAGGTAGCCCAAGACAAGACGCTCGGCAGCATACTTCGGGACCGGGAATCGACGACAATTCCCCCAAGCACCTTCGTGACAAACCTCTCATCCCAACATCTCTCAAACCCGGAGTTAGCCGCACTAGCCAAGGGACACGGTTTCAACATCTCAGCCATTCCCCCTATCTCCAAGATAGTCGCCGCAGTCGACGACGGGATTCAACACCTTGAAGTCGGCGCCCGTCAAGAGACCCGTCTCAAGGTTATAGGAGTTCTTTCCAAGATACCGGCTCGGCAACGCAACAACCTTCCTGACGAAGAGAGGAAGGCTCTCGTGGATTTGAAGAAGGACAAGACCATCGTAGTCCTGCCGGCCGACAAAGGTAGCAGCACGGTCGTCATGGATCGCGCTGACTATGAGAAGAGGGCAGGAGAACTTCTGAACGGGGAGGCTTACTCCAAGATCAAGAAAGATCCGACTCCTGAAACCCAAACCAATCTGAACAGACTTTTATCGCAAATCTTCACCAATCATCCCGATTTCAAAAACCTCTACCTGAAGTTGATTTGCAGAAACGGATCCGCCCCGAGTTTCTACGCCCTCCCAAAGGTCCATAAAACGGGATTTCCTCTCCGACCCATCGTTGATTTCACCCGCTCCCCCCTACGGGCTCTGTCATCCTATCTTCACGGGGTAATCGTGCCTCTTACCGGGAAGAGTGACACATACATCCGCCACTCGGGGCATTTCGTAGAACTGGCGTCCAACGTTGCGCTTGAGGAAACCGATCGATGTCCTTTGACGTGGTTTCCCTCGAAGACGACCCCACCCTGAACGACCGAACTCCACTTTCGGTAGACCAGATATGCCAGCTGTTGGAATTTTGCCTCTCAAGCACTCATTTCTCTTTCAACAACGTGTTTTACAGACAGACCAGTGGGACAGCCATGGGGCCCTCGATATCGGCAGCAGTGGCAGCTCTCGTAATGGAGGATATCGAAAAGTGAGCGCTTGCCGTTTGTGACCCCAAGCCCAAGTTGTTTGTTCGCCATGTAGATTTGCTTCTGTGTGGTGAAATCCGGTGAGGCCAGCAACCTGCTCGCCCGTTTGAACTCCGTGGATCTCCACGTTCAGTTCACAGCGGAAATGGAGATCCATTCAACCCTCCCGTTCCTGGATGTGTTGGTGAGAAGACAACGTCAGAGCCTCTCTTTCTCCGTCTTCAGGAAACCAACACACACAGGGCGCTATCTCCACTTCAGCTCAAATCACCCCGCCTGCCACAAGTTCTCCGTTGTACAAAGCCTCATGAAAAGGGCCGAAAGAATCTGCTCGTCTGCACGACGGCAGAAGCAAGAAAAAGGAAAAATAATCAGTGATCTCGGCGACAACGGCTATACAAAGGTGTTCATTCGCAAGGCCCTGCGCAGGAATAAGGGCGGTGGGGGTAGAGAGCCAGCAGCGCCGCCTCAGCGACGCCGTGTGCCGATTCCCTACATCGCGGGAACCAGCGAAACGTTAGCGCGCATTCTGGGAAAGGCGGGGGTCGGCGTGGCACACAAGCCAACCACCACCATCGGCCGTTTTTTCCCCCTTCCCAAAGATCGCGCGCCTGCGGACAAAGCGCAGGGCGTCGTGTATAGGATCTCGTGTTCAGACTGCCCCGCTGCGTACGTCGGGGAGACAAAGAACTTCCGCGAAAGGATGCGGCAGCATAAGAACGATCTGCGTCAGCTGAACAGCGAAAGGAGTATAGTAGCAGAACACTGCGAAAAATGTGACAACCGCATTAGTCCTGACGATGCGGTGATCCTGGAACAGGAAAGCTGTTGGCGCCGGCGGCTTCTCGAGTCGTGGCACGTACAGAATACAGCAGAAAACATCAACCGCACCAGGGGGACCTTGCCTCCCCCCCCTCTATTGTCAAGGCTTGCGGCAACTGTCGGCAAGAAAGCGCATATAAGCGCCGTGCACCTCGGGCCATCTCACCCCTGAAGAAGAAGCCCGTCAGGCTTTGAAACGTCGGGTTTCTTATATAAACCTTCTGGTTGGAGATTTCTCTTTTTGTCTTTAGTCTATCCCCCAACCAGGCAGACTTCTGCCGAATGTTTATCTTTAGCCCTTGCTGAGGGTGCGTGCCTCATTGCCCTTGCTGGTTGTCTGTGCGCCGGTATTGTACCTTAATCTACAGTTGCAACTTTTTCCTGCAGAATAACTTCACTCTGGTAGCTTGTGTCGAACAAAAATGTATCCTGAGGTTTTATTTGTGTCTAGCGTGCGCGGGGTGGGGAACTGCCGTCCACTAATGTGATAACACGTAACCAGTTTGCAGCCTAGAACCTCAACCTACGCCAACATTATTCTCATGTCAAGAGCCTGCGAAGCACCGCGAGCGCTTGTTTTGAATGACCTTCTCAGAACCCGCCTGGCGCATACAGTAAAGCGACCCCAAGGCAGCCTTATCCGTAACTGACAACGTCCATAATCAGCATTTGTGCCGTTACGGAGGTGCTTTCTCACTACCCGCTACCCTTCCCCCCTTGGAATAGATACGGGAACCTTCAACCGCATAGTTCGATGCACAACGTGTGCAAATAAGCTTTTGAAAAAAGTTACATCAATCATTGCCCAAGCCGTTCACTTAGTTTTGTGCGTCGCTCACAGATAACGATTTCCTGTATTACCTCGACGTTTACCCCTGCGTTTCAGCTGTTTGAAAACGTGAAGCGCTGCATGTTTGTGCCAGAAGCTGCGGAAGCTGTCTAATTTAATATGTTTTTTCAGCACGTTGCTAACGTGCTTTCCCACGCCGAGAATGCCATATAGGTGACGTGTTACGTCCCAAAACGACGATATGATCATGAGGCACGCTGTAGTGGAGGACGCCGCAAATTTTGACCACCTGGGGTTCATTAACGTGAACCTATCTATAAGGTCATGGGCATCTAGCACTTTGTCACCATCGAAATACAACCTTCGCGGTCGGCATAGAGCACTGCATAGGTCACTGGTGGCGCCAGACGGACTTTGTCCTTCAACAATGAGCGTGGGCCACACGTTATCACAGCGAAAACTTTAGACAACCCTCTTCATAAAACGTGAAACCGCGAGGCGTTCCTGAAAATTCAGTCACGACAGCGGCGCTGAAGAAGCGATAGAACGGGTGCGGCACTGTTCAGTAAAAGGTCTCGACTTGGTGTGCCTGTTACAATACGTGATGCATGGGGCTTACAGCTCAGTCCGAGTATTCTGTGCGGATTATTTACGCGTTCACAAGAAGCTTGCCAAGAAAAAAATTTTCGTTGCGTAAACGTTTTGGATGTTGCGTCCCTACGGAAGCTACTGCCAGAGGCTAAGGATATTCTTGACACCGACGATGTTTGCCAGCACTCTTTTACGCGCCTCAAGGAAGTCATCTCTTCATCAAGTGAGATCCGCGACGAAGCAGACGAGACATTTCTTCAGAAGAAGAAGCAATTGACGGCTTGAACAGGTACGTCCACCTCACTACTGGTGTTTCACTACTAAAGCCCCCATTTATCATTCACAAACGCAGCAGGCGGTCTTACAGGGAAAAAGAAACAGACCCAGATTGAATCCGTCGTGGTGACAATGATCCGTTCAACTTAAAGCACTGCATACGAAAGCGTCAGAACCCCTGAACCATCGGTGAGAGAGTGCCGTTCGTGCGCTGGATGGTTAAACAGCTTGCAAGCAAGCGTACGAGGCTTTAAGTTCCTATCGAGAGCGTCTCCGTCCCTTAACCATCGTGCCACCAGAAATTGAGAACAAACACGTTCAAGAGGCAATCCCAGCCGTCACAATGTACGTGCTCAGAAAGGCTCGAAATTATCGAGAGAATTATGGTACATGGCCAGATTTGGATCCGCACACGAGGTCAAGGCTAAGCCCATCCGATCGTACAGGCGGCGCTCGAGTACTTCACAAAGGACGAAGCTTGGGGGCTCTCGGCAGAGCCCGAATAAGAAGGACGTTGTGTCCGTCATCACGAACGGCCGGAGAGAATACGTCTCAAAGCGGTTCATCACACGTTCGATTCGTGAGACTTTCCATATCTTCAAAGCCGCTCACCCCGAAACTGCCATTGCCTTGTCAAAGTTTTACAGCCTGCGTCCAAAATTTGTGGTGCTGGCACCGCAACAAGACGTTTGCATTTGCGTTTTTTGCGCTAACACAAACCTTTGTGTCTCAGCACTTGAGAATGCAACTGGTATAGACATGTCATTGGAAGGCATCAAATAACTATGTATTTGCGGCTCCCAAACCACATATTTTATGTTAGGTGAGTGCGAGCGCTGCCCGTGGACTCAAAGCCTCACTCTGGCTAATCTGGGAATGGTTGACGAGGACGAGATCACATTCGCCGTATGGGAAAGCGGCGACTTGATAAAGAAGACGTTGCCTCCAACTCATTTTTCTAAAAGAGCTCGTCAAATGGGTGACCAAATGGATCCCGCACGATTACATACGCCGCACTCAAGCAGCGGCTATTCATGAAGCAAAGATGTGCGAGCAGCGTGGGAGCATTGTCCTTCATTTGGATTTTGCTGAAAATAAGACTGTCCGGCTGCCAAACGAAACACAATCGTACCATTGGCATAAAAAGCAAATCCCCATCTTCACCAGTGTTGCCACGACAAGGGAAGCCACACAAAGTTTTGCCATCATAAGCGACGACATGCACCACAGCGCAGCGCACGCCTGTTACGCCCTAGGCAAACTGCACGAGATGTTGGATGAGGAAGCGCCCATGTAGTGTCACGTAACCTACGTCAGTGATGCTGCAGCAAGCCATTTTAAAAATAGGTATCAACTGTATGAGTTGTGCCACACCAAATGCACGTCTGCAAGGCGGATATTTTCCTCTACCGTCCATGGGAAGAATGCCTGTGACCGTGTGGGTGGACTCGTTAAGCATCAAGCGTCCTTGCACAACCTGAGGTCTGGATGCACCGAATCCATTGAGTCGGCGCATGACATGGTCTCACAACTTAGCGACAAGCTGAAGAATGTGACCCTGCTTCATGCGCCTGCTGCAGGCATCGAGGAGCACCGTCAGCAGAAGTCAGTGGAGCGGAAGTCAGCGCCGCGTGTGCCGGGAATTCAGTCGTGGCATGTGTAGATGTGTGCGCGCGATCAGTCAAGCGGATATGTGCTGTCCGTTGCGAGAACTTCTGCTAGCCAGCTGACGGTGATTAAACCTTTTTGAGTAGTAACTGCAAAGAACACCCAATAAAATTGTTGGAGCACAGCAAGAAGCCTCGAGTTCTGTCTTGCATCCACGAATACAAAGCACAAAACATGTTTTCTCTTCTTGCCACAATAGAAGAAGCACGTAAGCCTTCCTTATTTGTGGCAACCACTCCCTTGTATTTCTTTCCTTTTTTTAAGAAAGAGCGTAAGTGTTAAGAAGCCGAAAGGAGTCATCGCAGCACCGAAGCCAGTGCACCCAGGGAGGGCTAATTTGGCCCGCTGTATTTCGTGGACAAAGCAAATGAGGACACATAATATAGAAACCATGTTTTCATTGACGTAAGCGGATTTCGATCTAAAATTTTGGTTAAAATTGGGACCGTAGTTTTTTTGTTTCAATTTTAAAAAACGAGCTTTTTTGAAAAAAACTCGCCTATTTAACTATTTGTTTCATCTCTCACGCTGTTTCTAGAAAAACGATTTTTTGCAGGAATGTTTCATGGACTATTTTCTATATTTGACACATTTTTGATGTTTCTGAGTAAAATAGGAATCCCGTCAAGGCGCATGGAAAATAGTAAACTTTTTTTTATTTGGGCCAAGTTTGCTATTTTTTCATATTTTTTATTTTGCGGGCAGCGCAAGGAAAACATGGATGTAAGTCGCAGTGATGCGTATTAAAACCACTAGAAAAAATTTTCCACACAAAGTTTATTTTGCGCCTCAAATTCGCCCGCGAAATCGGGAAATGTTGCGGTGAGCAAAAGCGAGACGCCCGCGCGGCCACCTTCAAATATTTTTTTGGCGCTCTGGGATCGTTTTTTCGAAATGAGATTTTCGGTTCCATGACCTTCCAATGCACCCACATAACATATAAAAAACCAGACGAAATAAAAATATCGACCGGACATGCATGTTCGATGTCTAGTGGAATCATCCTTCAGTAACTCTAATGAAGCTCACAAGCATCGACGTCAAGTGCATCAGAGACTGAGCCAGTTCGGCCTCGTTGTTAACGGCCCTAAGAATGAGTTAGGGGTCATGCAGCTGGACTTCCTCGGCCATCGTGTCAACACAGACGGCATTCGTCCACTAGCGACTCGTGTAACTGCCATTCGTGAGTTTCCTCAGCCATCCACCACCAGGCACCTACGTGAATTTGTTGGCCTCGCCAACTTTTATCGTCGCTTCATTCCTCACTGCGCCATTATACTGCAGCCTCTCAATGACCTTCTTACGGGCGTCATAACACCGACTACCCCGGTACCTTAGAACGATGAGGCTGAACATGCGTTTCGAGACACCAAAGAAGCCATTGCCGGCGCTGCACCCTTCGCCCACCCTCAATCCGTCATGGTATACGCATCTGACACTGTCATGCACCGTGCGCCACTACAGCACCTTAGGGCTAGAGCTACTCGCCATCTACTTGGCTGTAAAGTACTTTCGCCATTTGCTCGTATGACGCGTCTTTCACATCCTTAGGGATAATAAATCACTAACGTCGGCTTTAGCGTCCACCAGCACTTTTTACGCACTCCACGAAATCAGACAGCTCACCTGTACACACACGATACACGAGCGACACGAGCCGACATTCGCCACGTCAGTGGAAGAGGCAACGCCGTTGCCGATGCGCTTTCTCGCGCTGCTATCCATGCAAAACGGGCATCGACTTCACAGGGCAGAATGGTCATCGACTTCACAGCCATGGCTGCCGCCTTGAAGACTGAAGAGGAGCTCCAGCTGCTAAAAAACCGCGGCCCATCTCTCGTCTTGGCTGACGTCTTTGTAACTGACTGTGGCGTGCCCCTCGTTTGTGATACGTCACGAGGACGTCCTCGTCCCCACGTACCTCGTCCACTCAGTCGAGCAGTCTTTGATACCTTGCACTCCTTGGCTCACCCTGGCATTCGCGCTAGACTGCGACATATCACTTCACGTTATGCATGGCCGAGAATTAACGTAGACGTAACAAATAAAAGGCCGCAAAGAACAATGAAGGAGAACAAAACATTCCGAAGCATCCTACCGGGCATTCCAACCAGCAACCACTTGCTCCCAGCGCACTGCGTTAGACAACTGAACCAAGCAACGTGCATTCGCCGGCAAAGTAATGCTGAGCTATATATATATATATATATATATATATATATATATATATATATATATATATATATATATATATATATATATATATATATATACCATTTGCCGCTGGTAGTACGCAGATCTTGGAGGACCTTGAGCTTGTTGGCTATCACGCAACGCTTCTACATTTTTTTTTCAATTTGAAAACTGCCCTTGAGAAATGCACGACAACGTGTCCCTTTCTGTACCTACTCGATATGTGGAAAGAAAAAAAAAAGAACACTGGGCACACCTAAACTCACTCTATCGGGAAAAGTACCGTATTCGTTTTGTCTTCGCCGTCGCGTCCTTTCGGCGGCTTCGCCACATAAAGTGTCCCGCTCGCCTCGCTAGTGTCTCCCCTCCACCGACACCGCGCTAAGGAGGGCGATTGTTTCTATAGCCTCAGAAATGAGTGCAGGAACATTACGACATCCCGTATCATTCTGAAACTGTCGAGGCGTCGTAGAAAGACTGGGTACTGGGCTTTTGGGTGCAGCAACCGGCGGGAAACGGGCAGAGCCCCCTTTGCTATACCCAGCAGGAAAAAGGATGTCAAGCGGCAGGCTCTGGGGCTACACAGAATACGGCAGGAAAATATTGTTCCCACGACTGATATCCACCTTTCTGAGGTAAGCGTTTGATTGAGAATTCGCGAATGTTGTTTCGGGGAATGTTTGCGCCTCCCCTGCATTAGTACAGCTTGTTTCGCGTAGTTGCCACAGAAGGTTCAAGCGCAATAACATTGCCCGGAAGCTCTTAATTATGTTTGGTGTAAAATGGACACCTTTGAGCTCACATATAACGAAAAGCGCGCCATGAGAACTGACTGACAGGTTGGTATTGTGTGACGTGACTGTATGACGAACATAAATAACAGGTGGTAACATAAAAACAATGGCACGCATGTCATGTAAGGCATGATTTACATGTTACCACTTGTCACTAACGTTCGTCATACAGAAATATCTCGTCATATCAATTTTGGAATATGTGTTTTAATAAACGGCCGCGAGCGCCCCGAGACCATATCATGTAAATCTTGTTTTACATGGCATGTCTGCCATGATTTGCCCGTTATAACTAATAACATACGCTCGTCATACATTCTTGTCACGCCATACCAATTTTGGTGTGTATCAAGACGGCGAAGCGGCCGCGAGTGCACCGTGAGCGTTGCATGTAAATAATGCCGTACATGGCATGCATGTCATTATTTTCATGCTATCACCTGTAATTTATATTCGTCATAGAGTCATGTTATGTCATACCAAATTTAGTCGATAAATAGACAGATAGATAGATAGATAGATAGATAGATAGATAGATAGATAGATAGATAGATAGATAGATAGATAGATAGATAGATAGATAGATAGATAGATAGATAGATAGATAGATAGATAGATAGATAGATAGATAGAAAAAGTACGTGTGTTCCCTAGTGGTAAAGCAGTCGCTTCGGAAGAGTATGGGTCGGTTTTCTAACTTACCCCCCCCCCCAAGAAAACATAGTTTAACTCTTTCGTTACAGCGAGAAAATGGTTTTTTATATGTTTCGAGAAGAGAGTCTTTGGTAGTTTGAAACGTACTCCAGCAGGCATTGCAGCATACCAAATTATGCATAATGAAATGGTCTTTCCAAAAAAAATAAATTGTAAAGCAACAAAAACATTGTACACTGTACACAGATTTTAAAGTGTGTAACTTTTTGTCGCCAGCTGATAAACAGAGCAATAACAATATATAAAAAATAAGAAATGTTCTACACAATGTTTCTATTAAAATAGACAAAAAAGTCTGAGACGAGGTACTGCTTCACTGCTCATGCAATGCAGTGAAGCATTTCCTGGTTTTCGTGAGAGGCAGGTGCACTCGTGCACTTTTCGCAAAAAAATCCATGTTTTTTTACGAGAATAGTCTGCTGGTGTTGCAATATAGATGGATGCCCGCGATGAGAACAAAATATATAGAAATCAGGTGTGCAATGAACCTCACCAGTTCGTCTGGCGTCTCCTCTTTCCATGAGCCACATCTCTCCGCATAGGCTAGTGTTCCAAAATTTGCATTCAAGCATATTTAACTTATTTTTGCAGGTAGTATTAAAGAACGAAATCATGCGCTGTCCTAAAACGCCTCAGGCCGCTCTGTAGTGCGGGGCCGAGATCTCCTCCGGCGGCTTTCTTGTCGTGAGGAGAAGCTTCGCAAACGGCGCCACCACATCGCGCGCCAGGGACGTATGGACCTCGCACGTAACCAGACTAGCTATAAGATTCTCCGCAAAGGCCAGCAGCTACGCGCGCGCAGCGGAGGAGTCCACTTGAGGCCGTAAGCGAAACCAACCGCTGAACGACTGCGGATGTCCTAGGCTGACGCCAAACATTGTCGCCATCAGAGTTTGAAGCTGACGTGCTGTCATCTTCGGAATCCAAGGTCTCCGTCACTAAATTCAGGTGCGATGGCTAGATAGTTTCGAGCGGCGCGCGTTGCTTGCGGCGCAGGTGCGCACTCATGCGCGCGTAAACGACGACGCCAAAGGAGCGATTAGAGACACAATGCCGCCCTCTGCCTGGTGTAACAACAGAAGCGAAGCCGAAGCGGCGGGAAACTGGCTGAAAAGGCCGAATCCATACGTTCTACATGTGGCGGACCTTCGCAAATAATTTTTGGTAGAATAAATCTTCCTCGACTCCAAACAACACCTCTCTAGTGAGTAGCTGCCGTCAATTTCAGGCCATTATTACCGCTCAACACTGTCAGATTGGGAAGCAGACATCACAATTTGATATTTCACTTGCAAAAATTCTTTTGATTACAGAACGTTGATGTTACTGAAGCATGACCCCGAGCAACACGCATTTCTCCAAGTTCAACAGCCAAGCGCATTTTGCCAACAACACACGCACACTGGCTCGCGTAAAGCTCTGTCAAAAATCACTATGTTGCCTAAATGGGTCAATTCAAACTGATTCTGAAAGATTCAATGACTGGACTAACTAGTAGCAGGTGCTAGGCTGGCGAGAACCAAATTCAACATGCCAAAATCGACGATTCAAAGCATCGAAGGCCGTATTTATTTGTGAAGAGGATCGTCTTACATGACCGAAGGACGGATGGACAGTTCTTCTGTTGAGTCGGCTTAGAAATGCTTACTTGTTTATAAATTTGCGCCGTTATTTTCATGCTGAAATGAGTAGGGTGTTATCACGGAAATATTTAATGTTCGAAAATAAAGTTCTATGCCTTATGTTTTCATGATTTTGACAAACACATGCAAGAGACATAATTTGACCGAGATGCAGACTGTACGAAAACGTTTCATTGTGATTTGCCTTGTTGTTCGTAAGTACTTTGCACAAGTTTTAGGAAGCATCATAGATATGCAAAAATAAGTGTTTTCCGATTGAGCGCTATGTAGCTCTTTTTAGTAAAGACAGAAACCTGCCTTCAGACATATATCCCTGGAAGTCTTTTATTGTCAATTCTTGAGGAAGATCTTGCTCAAATGTCTCCTTCAAACTGACATATTTCATATGTCACTTAATTTATGTTAGTTTCAAAATTCATTTCCTTCAATAAAGTGCTTCAAGAACACCATGTTGGTGGCGAGCTTCAGAACTATTTTATTTCGAGCATTGACCAATGAATAGGCTGCTCTGTCGACATTGTGTTTGTGTTTGCCTCCAGTGAAACAAATCCCAGCTGTAACGGATCAGCTAGACTCTAGTTTGGAGTTAATATTATTAAGGATCACTTGCCTTGGTTTTTTGTTGTCCAGCTGATGTCTTTCAGTTTTAGGCCTGCAGTTCCACATATGATACTTGTTAAAAGCACTATTATAGAAACGATATAAAAGAAGCGAAATTTTGCTTTCATATCCACTTTTCAAAGTCGATTGAAATGACTTGCCACAGAAACTCGTCGAGTTTAAAAAGCGTCGTTGCTGGCGCAATAACAGAGCAGTTTATTTATATTTGCCTTTTTGATTTGCATAACATTTGCGTTGTACAAATATTATGAAAATATCTATGCGGAACGGCACACATAGGGTGTCCTCTATATTCCACGTTTATATTGAAATAACAATAGCTAGCAATATGTATCGCGGCTGTTGTTTCGTACGGCGTCTTGGATAAAATTCAATACAGTACAATGAACCCGCGCTGTAGGATATAAAATTATATAAAAATGACAATATCGCAGGCAGCTATAATTTGCGGCGCTACGTGGAACAGCCCTGATGCGGCGATCTGAGATCCAAACAGGATGTATGTACGATCTGCACGCGCACACGTCGATGGAAGGGCGAGACAAGATGACAGAAAGTTGGGAAAGTGATACGTGGTTTCATTACAACTCAAGCATTGCTCAAGCAGTACCAGGGCCACAAGCATTTTCCACTTCATTAAAAAATCGGCCGCCCCGGCCAGGATTCGATAGCGCCACCTTCGGGCCAGCAGTAGAGCACAATAATCACTAGGCAACCGTGGCGGGTCTCGAAAAGAAAATGTTACTTCCATTCACTGTGATCAAGCTGAACATACGCCTCTGAAATAGCAGTACGTAAATAACTAAAACAACTGGGCGGAACGCCCCATAGAATATTTCTGCATTTGCTAAGGCTAATATATTTCAGAAATCATTGGCGTAATTGTTGCATGCAAGTACGAACCATGGCACTTTTTTCGTCATATCGGTGTTACCTGACGTCTATAAAGATCCATCATGCGATTCCCCTCTACGCCTTTACAAAAATATTTTCTAAAAGTACTACGCCTTCATTCCTTATACCCCCGGTCTCGCCGCTCGTAATGTGCAAACCTCCACCAAAATCAATAAGTTCATCTTTGAGAGCAATGTGACATGCAGCCACACAGATATTTTAATCAATTGCATTAATTCTTGCCGATGCTTTGCCTTCACCACTCTCTGTTTTACCAGCAATATGTCTTACTTTTCTGCGGCACTGAATATATTTGTAATGTGAAATCGGAAAGTATGCCGATGTGTCTCCGAACGCCTGTCGTTTCTGAGTATGTTGGTTGCAGAACCTAAATTGATGGGTAATCAGGATATAGCGGCAACGTTTACATTCGTCCATTGGGAAAAATAAGCGGACGCCATAATTTGTTTGTTTATGTTGGATATTGTAGGTTCGGCTTTCGAGGAAGAGCACGTTGCTGTTCTTCGCAATTATTCTTCTTTAACTCATTAATTCCCTGCATATAATCCAAAAGCAATTAGACTTGCCTGTATATTTTTTCAGCGGAAATATTTGTCGTTTTAATATGGATACAAAAAATTTCGGCAGATCCTACGTTCCGCGGCAGTCGATGTTATGCGAAGCATGCGGCGGGAACGTGTATGTGGCGTATTTTTTTACTGAGCGACACGTTACGAAATGATGCAAAAGATATGTACACGTTTTATACGCACTTACATGCGTTAAAGAGCCGCATATGCGTTATATAACAAGTTGTTTAAAGTTGGGTAACGCTGCCAAGAGGAATAGGGTTATTACCAACACCAGAAGCATTAAGCCCATATGTAGTGCTTATACTTGTCTGTTATGATGGAGAGCGCATGTATGTTTCACATGTCCGTGTGCGCGTGTGGAAGGGGTTCTTGACGGTTCTTGAAGAATGCCACCTTCACCGTGATCAGTGAGCACCAGCAGCTGGACTGGGCTTGTTATGAGATCCGTTCGTAATCATGGCGACGAGGGTGCTATCTCTAGTAAAGTATGAGCATAGTACAGCTGTTGGAAGTCGTGGATGCCTCGGCCGTTTCGTCGACAAGTTGTCTGACGATAGAGCTGGCGGCATGTCAAAGCCTGAAGTCACCATTTGCGTTGTGAGGTACACGCTATCGAGGCTGCTAGTGCTACGTTGACGAACATGAGTGTATGGCGCTTATATTCGTAGACTACCTGGGTGTATGCGGCCCAAGTAGTCGCAGTTCATATGATGTAATGCCTGGCGCGATTCTACTCTTCTGCTCGTGCATGGACAATATTCCGCCATGCCAAAACCGCATTGCAAACCAATAATTGCGTCTTGAGACAAGACCCATATCAAATTTTATCTATAGAAATTGCACAGCTTCTTCAGGTTGCTTCAAAATCATGGCCACTTCATCACTTTCCGGTGGATTCCTGCGCACTGTGGCGTGATGGGAAACGAGGAGGCAGATACTGAAGCCAAAAGAGCCTTAAACAGCGCCCCCGAAGTGAGCATTGCGTTTTCATGGCCGGACACGAATGCCCTGCTTCGGTACGTAATGCGCAGCTTCACTTGAGCCCTGGTCCAAACCGAAGCGACGACAGCGGCGATTGCGCAAATGAGACCCGGAAGCGACTTTCCGCATGCCTCGTAAATTAAAGCGACACATCGCAATTATGATTCACCTGATTCGTCTTGGGGTGGCCTTCACAAGACGTTACTGTGAGCACAATATTCACAACATGCTTCCTTCATTCTCTTCACCTGTATGTAATCATCATCACTGTGAGCGTCATACACCTCATTGGCTCCAATGACATCTATCCCAACTGTGATCACTGTCAAATGCCAGAAACACTTGAGCACATATTTTCTACCGGCCCAGCATATGCACTTCACCGCTAGAAATTGGTTTCCGCGATTGAACGATTTTGTAATAGGCCATTAACTGATGAGGTTGGGTTGGGCCCTTGGCCTGACGTCAACAGTGCAACTGTGGTCGTGTGAGCGGTCACAGCTTTTCTGCAGGCCACTGTACTGGAGGCGTGGCTATAGTACAGCACCAACTTGTCGGGGCTTTGTATACTCACCTCTCTAATTCACCATCGTCATTCATCACTCTCGTCCCTCCCTTTCCCCTCCTCCCGTGTAGAGTAGCAGGCTAGAGCATACTATCGCTCAGGACGACCTCTCTGCCTTTCTGTAAATAAACCTATCTCTCTTCTGCCCGGCAATATTACATCAGTAAACGGGTTCCGTACTATTTATGACGTGTTCATAGGGCCTTTGTTGAAGTGTTGATAGCACTGACGTGGCCTTGTGAAGAACACTTGCTTGCTGTGCAGGAAGCCCTTGTTCGAATTCGAGTTCAACCCTGGTTTTTCTCCGTATATGTGCAATGTCTGCTACGACAGTGGAAGTGGCCGTGGACTACACCCCATATAAATCGGCTATTTTTGCGAGCTCATGACAGTGCACGCTGTTATAATCTGAGGCGATCAACCTCCCACAATCGCGATATGATTATGAGACATGCCGTAGTGGAGGGTTTTGTCAGAATCTAAACTGCGTCCTTCGGGTAAGGAGTCTAGCATAGTCATACTCGTATTAATGCGGTAGCTGCGGTTCCTCAGTTTCACTTAGATCGAGTAAACCTTATGTGATCAAAATACTGGGCCTTATTGATATTGAGGATTATACGTGAGTTCGAACAATACATATCGAGGTTAGCTCATACGCAGTTCTACGGCGCTACAAATACTTAGACCCTTGAGATCTAAGAGATGGAGATTGGAAGCTCTGCAACGCTTTTATTTTCTCGCATAATCAAAAATGGTTGAAAACCTGTCGATGACTAGCTATATCCCCGCACACTAACAGTCATAACCATTTCACTTGCTTTATATTTTACCTTAACGTGTGCAGTGTTCTCAATATAGCCACAGTATAAAATGTTCTTTCTGGATAGTGTGCACCATAACACTTCAAACCCATTGTTTACCTGGACCATTGTAAACGCATGCCCATGCCGCGAACTTCTCAGCGGGCTGATGTATCATTGCGTTGTTTATTCCAGAAATATATCGCTAGCCTGGTTGGTTCTTTCAAGGTTGACCTTTATTGTCTAGCGCATTGTCCTTTAAGGAACCAGAAGCACGAGCAAGCAAACCCGCAGCGAGGTATTGTTGCTGGAGAAGAAAGCGTAGTGCGCAGCATTTTTGCGGTCATACGTGTATATACGTAAATATGAACGCAAGAGCTCTCGCCAGCTCGCTAAAGTCCTACAGTAGGGGCTTTTCAAGCACACAAAAAGGGAAAATTTATCGAAGGGCCGTCTCTACGTGGGCCTTGCTTTCGCCGGAGTAAAACATGCAACACAACAATAGGTGATTTATATGCAGGCTACCACAATGCCACACGATAGAAACTGTACGCGTTGAAAAACAGAAATAGTGCTATTCTCGCGAGCTTCAGCTTAAAGGTAATAAAAGAACAAATAAAAGTACGAGCTGTGGCTGCAAAATACAGCCATCTTTTAAGCTGGCTTTTAAATAAAAAGAACGTAGGCAAGATTTCAAGTAGTACCACGAGCCTAATCAAAACACATTGCGACAAAAAATTGAGTTTCAAAGCGAAAACATGAATACAATGATTGCGCGCAAACAACAAGGTCAAATGCGAACGCAGTGGCCTCCCCCGCCACCCTCTAAATACCCATTATGACTTTCAGTGCTTTAAATATTGTTTACCAGTATATGATTGCGAAAGACCAAGTACTTTCGTTGACTTTATTATGCATGAAATAAAAAAAATATTAATTGCTAGATTTTGACTGGTTAATCCTAAGCAACATTTCCATTGCGCGTGCGGCTAACCGTCGTCTGTTTTTGTGCGCTCAAACAGCCGGTACCTTTTCATTCTTCCGCTCACTGTTGTTAATTTCGCGCTAAAATGAAAATGTCGACCTAGTGTTGACGCATCTTAACTGAAATATAGAGCCTGAAATACAGCACCGATGACACAGAAACTAACAAGTACGGTTAAAAAATAAGCGCTGTTCATGTATGCTTCTTTGCGGTCTGTGTTGTATTTCGCGCTGCAGAAGTCCATTCACCATGTCATTGGAGTCACTACCATGATAGCCATACATCCCTACCCTTTTATTCCTACAAGGTTCTCTTGTGTTTTTTCTTGTTTGTTTAGAACACCCATTTAGTGGTAAACCTGCGGCGATGCACAGTGAACATAAAATTCTATGAACTAGCGCAAGTAAAACATATTTGAAGAAAGCGTGTTCTCTGGCTCTTGTACATTCTTATGTTCTATGGCGTAATAATTATGTTATGTCAAAGCCGTATTCGTCCATTCATCAATATTGTTGTGTTTGTGCCTTTTACTGGAGTAAACCTGTGCTCTTTGAGCGAGCACCACATGAAATCGCAGGCATTTAATACTTTTTTAATAACTTCAAGTGGCAAGTTGCAACGCCAACAAGAAATTAAAACCATCGGTGGACGTGTCTGTGATGCAGATCAGGCAGACGCGGATAAGAAGCACCCAAAGACGAACAGGTACACCCTCATCCATAGGTCAGCAAGTCTATACACTTGAAACAAATGAGCAAGTAATCATTTACGCTCCATCGCCATTTACTTCTATGGCTAATAGCAGTTAAGCGTTGCAGCACTCACATTAAACTGCAGTACATATCGTTCCCTCAGCTGGGCTTGAGACGATGAACCGAGCTCAAACCACTCATGTCTCGTGGCGGGGACAGAAGTAGGGTCACACTTGATCTCAGTGGCCCAGCACGGTGGTGACCGCAGCGAGGTAGTCTCAGCGCCTGGAGCAAATACACTTTCACTCAGCGTAGGGAATGGGAGTGCATTCACTGAGCGCCAGGAGCCGGGCGGCGTTGAGATCCTTTAGATAAGTGTCCGATATCACCGGCCTGCTAGAGCGACTAGCGATGGGGCGGAAGATCCCGGGTTCTGCAGCGACAGCGCCTGGGCCCACGGAGAAAACAGGGTCCAGAACAGCGCAAGGCCAGCGTTAGAGACAGCCGCCAAGGACCTATGGAGCAATGCCAAGCCCAACAGAATCCGGTGAACATGGATGCCGGAGGGAGGGGCTCGAGTGTGGGTTCCCTGGAGTTCGATCCACCGGCGTCTTTCATGCTTGCCGAGTTGCCCCCGTCACAAGAGCGCTTCTTTCTCACTCGAGAGAGAAAATGTTTTATTAAAAATAATAACCTAAGCATTTGGGCCGGAACCCTATTTCAAGGCCCCTGGGATGATCTTGGTGACGGCACGGGCCCGTTGAGTCAATGCCCGGCAGACCTGGAAGGCCCATCGCAAACGGCATCTTCCAACAGCGCTTTGGTGCAGAAGGGGCGCAGGATGACGGGGGTGGAGAGAATAACGCTGCAGCACACTCTACTGTGGCATGAAACACCGCTAAGGGGCTGTCAAAGCCCCTCCAAGAGTTTGCCTAGCGGTATGGGTAATGTTTATGCTCAACCTTAGAGAAGGTTGTGAGTAAAGCATCCGCTTGAAGTTGCCGGAGTGCCACATATTCCTTTCGCGAGAACGACGGTGGCGGTGGGTATATGGTGCGTCTAGCTCTGGTGTAGCATGTGAATGTTTTCTCGAGTGATCGTGAGTAAAATCATTACCCAGCAAAGAAGCACGGCTAGGAGCCCACAACAAGTGGATACGTTTGAATGAGTCTCTGATTGGTGACTTGTGCATGATGGAGATGAGCCGCCTTGGTGAAGCTGCGTCTGATCAAAATGCGGCAGATCCCCCTCATTCTGGGAGTCGATGTCATACTAAGTAGTAGGCGACTAGTGGCCTATACCGATTATTTAGTTGCTTTGAGTCAAGCTCTGCGAGTTGGACGGTCTTTTTGCACATATGGAGTAGTTACGGTGTTAAGGCGTTTACTTGACGGCACGCAGCGGCAATACGCAATGGCGGCAGTCAGGCCAGAAGCTCGTCATGAGCGCAAGCGGCGTTCTCTCAGGAGAAGCCAAAGAGGACGACCTACTAGAAGGCGCTGGAGAGCGCAACCCGTTACTCAGTCCGAAGGCTTCGCTAGAATTACCCCGGGTACAAAAACGGAGCCGCCCGGGGACCTAACAACTTGTCACTATGAGCGGGTCATAGTAGGCTTTGACGAGCGCCACGTTGACAATGTAACGCCCTCGACGGCGCATGTACGAAGATGGTTCGATCAGGTAGTTGACGAGGGATGTGCGCTCGACGAAACGGCAGGGGCCATTGTATTTCGGCCAGTAG